>NC_137113.1:5373269-5593269 GCF_949357685.1 Gobio gobio | reverse complement strand
ATACAAACAATACAAAAAAAAAACTACAAGTCGTTGATATGACCATTAATAAATGGATCTATTAATGTAAAGCCTATATGTAAATGTGTTACTCTTGCAATTTGGTAACACTTAAAATTACGGTTGCATTAGTTACAGTAATGCTTCTAATGTTATTAACTGATAATTTTCAATGTATTGTTACAGTATTGATCTTTGTTAACTCTAATTAATTAAAATACATCTGTTCACAAATAATTTTTTTAATTTTTTTTAAGTCAGTTTAATGTCATTTAAATTGAAAATAATTAAAAAATCAAAGTTGATTTGACTTAAAAATGTAATAAAGCGACTTTTTTTCCCTTTTTTACAGTGTAGTTCATGTCAGCTCAGGTCCATGAAATAATATTAATAGATACAACTTTTAATTTTAATAATGTATTAGTAAATGTTGAAATTAACTAAGATTAATAAATGCTTTGGAATACATTTTCATTGTTAGTTCATGTTAACCAACTAATGCTAACAGAACCTTATTGTAAAGTGTTAGTATTATTATTAAAATATAACATTAAATTACGTGAACAACCTTTGATCATTAAATTGTGCTTCCTTTTCATTATGTTAGTCCCTTATTCGTCACTGACCCATTCACAGTTTATCATAATGAGTATAAAATCAGCTGCATAAACGTTATTTAGGAAGGGACGTTTGTGAGGGGATTTAAAGCATCCTGGTGTGTTTTGAGGGTGAGAAGGGCCGTCAGTGGGGTTTAAACCCTCTCACATGCCCCTTCATTCCCTCTGGACCGTCATTAAATGTTATTCCATCAATGCACAGACACTTTACAAGCTGCTCGTTTTGTAATGCTATCATGTTTGCCCTAGAGATACGCTTGAGCTTTTGTGCTGTTCTCGGCGGGTCTGTTGCCACAGATCTATATGGTCTTTTAAAATACTCGACAGGGGGTGTTTGATTACCCTGATGTATTCAGAGAGAGTGAAAAGAGACAGAACGGCACAGGGACAGAAAAAGGGGCTCTTAAGTATGCATTTTCTTCTGTTACTTAAAATGCTTTCTCTTGCTAGCTTAAAATGCAGAGTCAATGATAAGTGTAAGATTGTGACTGCCGCTTTTAATACAATAGTGCAGCATGAAGCATACCATACTGTTTCCCACAATGCAATGCACATGACTCGATCTTCCTTTTCCAGTGTGAGGAATGAATCATTTGCACAAACTTGAATAATATAATAAATGCATGTTGTGTTGTAAGTCATTAAAAAAATATATAAAATAATGTTTTACACAAATCTGAATTAAAATGCAATACATTTTGGTTTAAACGTGTATTGTTGTATGTGGCGATTCTGCACAAATATGTATTTTATTACATTTTTTAATGCAACAAAAAAATATATTAAAAATAAATAATGTATTATTCAGGCGGAAAGATGGCACTTGAATCTGATTAATACAATAATATAAAACTGATTTATATTATATAAGAATAAAGCTGAATTCAAATGCAATACATTTCCATTGAACACTAACATAGCACTTCTAGTTGTTATTGTTGTGTGTGTGGTAATATTTCATAAATAGGCTTTGCATATTAAACTATTAGACACATAAACACAAGCAGGTTATTACCATTTTTATCCACTGCAACATGGAAAATGTGTCTTCCATACTGAAACCAGACCTTTTCTAATGCAGGGCCTCAGGCCACGAGAAGGCTGAACACACACACACACACACACACACACACACACACACACACACACACACACACACACACACACACACACACACACACACACACACACACACACACAGAGACAGTGAGATCATTTCAATATCAGATGTATAGTGTTTAAGCAAACGGTCCAGATGACTCAGTTTCAAGGAGCGCCGGCTGACAGATTCCACAGGAAATAAGCGGAACAGAAGCCCAGCTGGAGGCTTCCAGTCTACAGGGACATTTCCCTCAGTTCTACTCATTCAAATATAACAAGCACAAAATTCCCTGCAATTCTCCTGGGCAAATTCATATTCAACAAACATGCATTTGCTTTTATTGTATTATTCAGGTTTGTGCAAATTATCCATTCCTCACACAAGAGATGGGAAGTTAAGTCATGTGCTCACATTCTGTGAAACAGGATTCAGGACAGAGATTTTGCTCTGCTTTTTACTGCACAAAGACAGTTTTACAGGCAAATTCTTAAAAATCACTCACAGATCCAGCAGCTTCCTTCCTCCTTCCTTCTTTGATTTCTTCATTTCTTCCATCTTCCTTCCTTCTTTGCTTTCTTTCTTTCTTCCTTCCTTCCTTCTTTGCTTTTTTCTTCCTTCCTTAATTCCTTCCATCTTCCTTCCTTCCTTCCTTCCTTCCTTCCTTCCTTCCTTCCTTCCTTCCTTCCTTCCTTCCTTCCTTCCTTCCTTCCTTCCTTCCTTCCTTCCTTCCTTCCTTCCTTCCTTCCTTCCTTCCTTCCTTCCTTCCTTCCTTCCTTCCTTCCTTCCTTCCTTCCTTCCTTCCTTGCTTCTTCCTTCCTTCCTTCCTTCCTTCCTTCCTTCCTTCCTTCCTTCCTTCCTTCCTTCCTTCCTTCCTTCCTTCCTTCTTTGCTTTTTTCTTCCTTCCTTAATTCCTTCCATCTTCCTTCCTTCTGTCTTCCTTCCTTCCTTCCTTCCTTTTTAAGTTATTAAGTGATACGTTAATTTTACATTACAAACTGACACATTTATTTTAAGTTACTAAAATACATTTATTTTACGATACTAAATGATATTTTTTTTACATGAATAAATTATACATTTATTTTACGTCACTAAGTGATAGATTTTTGGGGGGCTTTTTTAACTTTTATATGCTCTTTTAATGTTCATTTTAAAAAAGTCAAAAATTCAAACCAAAAAAAAAAAAAACCCAATATAAAATCGAATTACTTTAGTTTACATATCAGGTCTCTATCTCCCATTTAAAGGTGCAGTGTGTAGTATTTATGAGGATCCATTGACAGAAATGCAATATAATACATAACTATGTTTTCAGTGGTGTATAAAGACCTTACACAATGAACCGTTATGTTTTTATTACCTTAAAATGAGCCATTTTTTTCTACACACACCGCGGGTCCCTTACAGTGAGGTCACCATTTTGTGCCGTCATGTTTCTACAGTAGCCCTAAACGGACAAACCTCTCTACAGAGCACTAGTCACTCTCTACATTCTCTCTCCGACGACAACATCTTTGCATTCAGCTTCGAAAGGGAGGGGTGCAATCTGTGATTGCAATTCACAACCTCAGATTTTGAATACTAAAATCAAATTTAATATTTCTGTAATCATTTCTTTAAAGCAATATGGCACTGCTGTATTAAAGCCTTTAACTGTGATTATATATTGACTGATATCAGCTGATTCGACAATCAGATTCTGTTGTTTACTTCATAGTAATCGGAGCTAAAGCACTGATCTGTAAAACCATTTCAAGTAAACACACCCCGTGAATGCACCAAAACTAACTTTTCCATTTGAACCCCAATAACCGCACGGCTCCTGCTGCGACTCGTTCGCACTTTAATGTCCTCTTATTTGAGTGAAACTTTTCTGTCTGTCAACAGAAATAAAGCTATAGGGATCTTCACCGCCTTTTGCACAGGCCCATTGAGATAACCATTAACCAACACGCACTCTCGCTGTTTCAGGATAGCAGTAATAATAATAATCCAGAAATAAGTCCTGGAGTTTGGGCTAGTTAATCGTGTGCTTCCTGGAGGGGGCCACATTAACAGTAAGTGAGTGTAAGTGACAGAGATTGGCCTAAGTACAATCACAGCGTGAGTCCGGTTTTTGGCTCTAATTCACATCTGAATGAAATCACCCCCGCTAAGATCTCATCAGCGTTATTACCCCCGCGTTTACCCTACGTTTATACTGTTGTCCGCTAGCTTCCTGCGGGGTTGTAGATGTTTTAACTCGCCATTATCTTGCATGCGTTCCGTTGAAGACGCGCCTTAATGTCGATGATGTGATTTGGGGCGGGGGGTGCATGGGATGCTTTTAGTTTCGTAGAAGGAAAATCAAAAGATTAGCGATATGACTGTTTGTTAAAGTGTAGCTTGCCATCGTTTTTGGGAATATGATTACTGCAATGCAGTTCAAATTGAGGGTGTATTAGAGGGAGTCCCGGACCCCCAACGAGTCAAGAGACCCCATCATTGTGCTTCGAATCATTGCTCTGACATAACATGATTTTTGTTTTACTTCATCCCGTTTTTAAATTTAAGCAGTGACGTGTTTACACAATGAACAATGTAAAAAAAAAAAACATCAAATACTTTGCATGGACTTTTTTGAGTTCTTCCCAAAGGTTGAGATAACTTTTATAATTTTGTTGGTTCTAATACATTGGACAAATCAATTGGTTAAATCAGTAAAATCCCTTTAAAAAAGGCTCTCGTGAGTAGATACTTTTTTTTTATGAAGTAATTACTTCACGACTGTGCTGTATAGTATGAATGTGTGTAGTATGAATGTAATCTGAACGTACTATATTCGCCATGTGGCCTCATGGGATAGTAAAGTGTCTATTGTATGCACACACTGGAAGTAGTAGGTCATCCGGGTACTTTTTGCCTAATGTGACTTGCTTGACGTTAAAAAGAGTTATTAAACGCAATAACTTGCGAAAAACAACTCCTTGCCGCCCCGCGCTATCTGACACACACACACCGAAACGTGCGCACAAGCCGGTCGTCTTGTTGTCAAATACACACACAGTTATGTCAAAATGGCCATCTTGATGAGTATAAATATAAACATATCAGTTGGTGAAAGAAACCGAATGTGTGTCAATAGTATCCGAGCATTAGGTCTTAAAGTGACAGCCTGCTAATACAGTAAACCTGCCGCTGTCTGTCAAACAATAAAAGAACAAGAGAAAATCACTCAGTGCTCTTGGCTGAATAACCTTTGTAGCTTTATTATGCATCAGTGCATATTTAATTCATGTGAAGACTACTGTTTTTAGTTCAAATTTTTAATAACAAAGATAAATGAAAACAAAAATAATCGTCCACCCCTAGTTCAGGTGTCTTTGTTTACCTGGATGTTCTTGATGTTAAGTTTTAGGTTGATATAACCATATATTACCAGTTGAAAAGTTTTTGGTATTTAAATATTGGCATTACATTTTTTGTTTGTTTACATTGATGTACATACATTTTTGCTAAAACTCTGCTGGTCACTTTCAGAAGTTGAAACACTTTCCTCTCGGTAGGGGTGGGCAATCTTCCCAAAATTTCATATCACAATCTTATAACAAACATTCACGATCTGAATCGCGATCTTCCCAATTTTGAAATGTAGGCCTACTATCGAGAATCCAGACTGGAACAAGCCCATGGACTTATTTATTTAAAACATAGTATTGCATTAAACAAACAGTTGTCAAAATAGTCAGTAAACCCACCCCTACCTCTCAGGGAGCTATTTCAGTCAAGCAAATGCAGCTCCTGTCTCTTTGAATGGGGAAACCAAAATCAACTTCTCCAAACCAGTTCACCAAGCTTACGATTGAATCTCATATTTGAAATCACCAAAGAAATCTGACAACAACTGTCTCAAAAACGTTGTTTTTTGCTAAATGCTCAAAACGTGACAAAAAAATTCATTTTTCAGACTGGACCAGCCAATGCATGTGTCAGAACATTGACTGTTTCTATAGGAACCAGAGCTTCTAGAGGAAGCTGCAGTGACGCAATGACTTTACCAATTGCCCATTGGCTCTTTTATTTAGAAGGCGGAGCTTATTCCGCCATATTGCGAGTTGCACTACAAAGAAATAGACACAATAACAAAACTGAGAAAGTTGTAGAGCAAATTTAATTACGTTTTATTTTTTATGATTGAAACATACACATGGATATGATTTCTGTGCATTTCGTAATTTCTGGTCATCTTCCGTGTTGCTGCGTCAGGACGCTCTTCATCTTTTTATTGAGTGTTTGTCACATTGCTGTTGATGACATTTTAGAAAAGCAATAAGGTTGATGAAGGCTTCTTGCTTTTTAACACTTTGAGAATCCGTTTTTACACAGTACATTAATTCCACTTCTAAAATGAGAATAATGTATGATTTTGGGTATTGCAGAGAAGATGGAGAGTGTATTTGACTCCAGGCCATCAGAGAAACTCGTCTGTCCCCACCACTCTTATTTAATTCATTCTTGGGTAAAGATGCCTCTCACGGATTGCTGCTCTCGCTCAGATAAATTGATCTGTCGGGTCACCTACGGCGCTGACTCCTCGATGGCGGGGCAAACAGGGAGGCCCAGAGCAAAGCTATCTTAGAGCAATATCAATAAAACTCTACAGTATACACCCACTGAGCTGTGTACACAGCCACAACACTGCGCACGAGCCCTCCGCTCGAATCAAATTGTGCAAAAGCATTGGGCCGTGACCGACAAAATGGGGTGTAAATGTTAAATACAGTCAGATATTAGGCACAAGCGCATTAGAGGAGCATTTCGGCCAACAAACACGAGTCGACAGAATTTCGTTTAGCTCCTAAAGCCTTTCTGACACAATCAAGGTCTTGTGTAGTTAAAATACCCAAGAACAGCCAGACTGCAACCATGCTGATACAAAGGACTCTCCTCTAAAATGAACATTACTGGAATATAGTTGGATCAAAGAAAGCCTAATTTTTTGCTGAGCAAATATTATATGGCGTATCATGTAAATAATTCTGGTAATAGGTTCAGTATAGACTTAAAGTAAAAGACTTAAAAACTAACTTAATGACAGTTATGGCCTTTAGAAGAACATCGAGGGACTTCTCGTCTGATTTGCTGCAGCTCAGCAGTACTTGTCCCCTTAATGAATTTTTAATATCCTTAATGACAGCAAAAGAATGATGTAATTAAGAAGGCCAAGTTTGGAAAAATGCTGACCGGCACTCTTTTTGGAGAACATCTTAATAGCACTTCCCATAAATTAACATATTATCTTAATGAACGGATTGCCTTGAAGGGAACTGTGTTCTTGATCAGGTTGATTCGAGTCTTGAGATAATAAATTAATTGAGCAGAATAAAAACCGTTTCCACATGCACATTTGTACGCATAAAGTGTGGCATTTTTATAATAAATGTTTCTCCTATAATTGTTTTTGTCATTAACAAATATATGAATGCGCGTGTATTTATGAACCATTTGAGGTCTATAGAATATTGAATTCATAAGTGGATTTATAATAAATGATACTAGTTAAATATGCCATCACGTTTATAGAGTGCAACAGTGCCTGCACCCTTTTCAGTGGCGCTGCTTCCGGAAATATTTTTCCCATAGGGAAATCTTCGTTAAAGAGTTATAAGTCACAAACCAAGTCAATCAGCTACAAGGTGAACACTACAAACTTTGATTTGAAGCTAAAAAAGTTTTGAAAATCATAATGCCTGATTGATAAACCGATCAGGCATACATTATAACATTATGATCGCCTTCATTTTGCTGCCAAAACAGCCCTGACCCATGGAGGCATGGACTCCACTAAACCCCTGAAGGTGTGCTGTGGTCACTATAGACCATTTAATGTAATGCTAGCCAAAGGATGCTGTGTTAAATGCGTTAAATATTTAAAAAGTTGACAGCACTAATACGACTTGATTATGTCATTGGCAGTGCTTTATGGGAGTAGGCGGAGCTAAAGAGCTATTTTGGCATGTGTTGCTTTTTTCCAACTCTGGTGTCATTTTCTGTACAGCATCATGGGTAATGTAGTTTTTCACCAGAAATGTTGCTATTAAATACTGATATTTAGCTGAATAATGAGCTTCAACAGAAGCAAATAACATGAATTAACAACCTTGTAGCTCCCAGTAGGTCTGTCTTTAAAGGTTTAAAAGGGTCAAATCAAAATCCCTACGGAGAAAACGAATGGCGTTTTACTTCCGAAACCCGACTGTTGCTCTCTATTTGAAGCATTTATCTCATTTGACATCATAACAGTTCCATTCTGTTCAGTGTAATTGCTAAAAAACTAAAATATTCAAAAGCCTTTAGTTTGTCACAGCCATGAAACATGATTTACAGTTAACCACTTGCATGCATAAATCTCAGAAATGTTACATATGCCTACAGTAGCATAGAGATGGTCACATAGCTCCTGTTGTGATTTATTCTGGGTCTTTAGCCTATATTTGTAGAAAGACCAGGTAAGATCCAGTGTGATCGGTGTGCAGCGTCTCCAGTAAGAGAGCAGATATCCTTTAGCTAACTGTTTTATCTTACTCAGCGAAGGAGGGGCCCTTGTGTTATTGATTAAAAACAGAAGGAAGAAGAATCCCACAGGCACTAAAAGGAACAGGCAATGATTAATGTCCCTCTCGGAAAAAAGAAATTATATGGAATAAATTAAACTACTGCGGCAGCAAATTGAAAAATAAGGACGCAAATGAGGTTTGAATACTTAATATCTTTTGAAGAGAAATAGTCAATGAAGCACAAAAACGATGAGGGATTGGCAAAGAAATGTGATATTAGCACTAACGACCCAGGCAAGGTTTGCTGTACTGTCAGAATTCACCTGTCATGTGATTTTACACCAGAGCAGGCCACAGTGAGGAGTGTAGCAGTGTGTTTATGAAGGAGGTCTGTAATAACCTGCAGATCATCTCACTGCCCGCTGCCACTCCTACAACTAAACAAACGGTTTATTTTGTCACAGTTTTGCCAGACTTTTCAATGCTTGTCAAAGGAGAAAGATTGATGAATGAATGTAGTTACAACATCTACCAGCAGGGGCAGCCTTTGTGTGTATTCAAAACAGCAAAAAACTGTATTTTTGTCTTGTTTTGAGTCCAAATAAGATATTTTGGACCCACTTTATATTAGGTGGCCTTAACTATGTACTAACATTTAAATTAATCATTTGATCCAATGCACTTATTGTGTACATACATGTTTTTACAATTGTACCACCACACCTGCCCCTAACTTTACCCTTAAACTTACCCATACCACCACATGTCCCTAACTTTACCCTTAAACTTACCCACACCACCACATGTCCCTAACTTTACCCTTAATCTTACCCACACCACCACACCTGTCCCTAACTTTACCCTTAAACTGACCCACACCACCACACCTGTCCCTAACTTTACCCTTAAACTTACCCAAACCACCACACCTGTCTCTAACTTTACGCTTAAACTTACCCATACCACCACACCTTTTCCTAACTTTACCCATAAACTTACCCACACAATCACACCTGTCCCTAACTTTACCCTTAAACTTACCCATACCACCACACCTGTCCCTAACTTTACCCTTAAACTTACCCATACCACCACACCTGTCCCTAACTTTACCCTTAAACTTACCCATACCACCACACCTGTCCCTAACTTTACCCTTAAACTCACCCTTACCACCACACTTGTCCTTACCCTTAAACTTACCCATACCACCACACCTTTTCCTAACTTTACCCATAAACTTACCCACACAACCACACCTGTCCTTAACTTTACGCTTAAACTTACCCATACCACCACACCTTAACCTAACTTTACCCATAAAGTTACCCACACAACCACACCTGTCCCTAACTTTACCCTTAAACTTACCCATACCACCACACCTTTTCCTAACTTTACCCATAAACTTACCCACACAACCACACCTGTCCTTAACTTTATGCTTAAACTTACCCATACCACCACACCTTAACCTAACTTTACCCATAAACTTACCCACACAACCACACCTGTCCCTAACTTTACCCTTAAACTTACCCATACCACCACACCTTTTCCTAACTTTACCCTTAAACTTACCCATACCACCACACCTGCCCCTAACTTTACCCTTAAACTGACCCATACCACCACACCTGTCCCTAACTTTACCCTTAAACTTACCCATACCACCACACCTTTTCCTAACTTTACCCTTAAACTTACCCATACCACCACACCTTTTCCTAACTTTACCCTTAAACTGACCCATACCACCACACCTGTCCCTAACTTTGCCCTTAAACTGACCCACACCACCACACCTTTTCCTAACTTTACCCATAAAATTACCCACACAACCACACCTGTCCCTAACTTTACCCTTAAACTTACCCATACCACCACACCTGTCCCTAACTTTACCCTTAAACTTACCCATACCACCACACCTGCCCCTAACTTTACCCTTAAACTTACCCATACCACCACACCTGTCCCTAACTTTACCCTTAAACTTACCCATACCACCACACCTGCCCCTAACTTTACCCTTAAACTTACCCATACCACCACACCTGCCCCTAACTTTACCCTTAAACTTACCCATACCACCACACCTGTCCCTAACTTTACCCTTAAACTTACCCATACCACCACACCTGTCCCTAACTTTACCCTTAAACTGACCCATACCACCACACCTGTCCCTAACTTTACCCTTAAACTTACCCATACCACCACACCTGTCCCTAACTTTACCCTTAAACTGACCCATACCACCACACCTGTCCCTAACTTTACCCTTAAACTGACCCACACCACCACACCTTTTCCTAACTTTACCCATAAAATTACCCACACAACCACACCTGTCCCTAACTTTACCCTTAAACTTACCCATACCACCACACCTGCCCCTAACTTTACCCTTAAACTTACCCATACCACCACACCTGTCCCTAACTTTACCCTTAAACTTACCCATACCACCACACCTGCCCCTAACTTTACCCTTAAACTTACCCATACCACCACACCTGTCCCTAACTTTACCCTTAAACTTACCCATACCACCACACCTGTCCCTAACTTTACCCTTAAACTTACCCATACCACCACACCTGTCCCTAACTTTACCCTTAAACTTACCCATACCACCACACCTGCCCCTAACTTTACCCTTAAACTTACCCATACCACCACACCTGCCCCTAACTTTACCCTTAAACTTACCCATACCACCACACCTGTCCCTAACTTTACCCTTAAACTTACCCATACCACCACACCTGCCCCTAACTTTACCCTTAAACTTACCCATACCACCACACCTGTCCCTAACTTTGCCCTTAAACTGACCCACACCACCACACCTGCCCCTAACTTTACCCTTAAACTTACCCATACCACCACACCTGCCCCTAACTTTACCCTTAAACTTACCCATACCACCACACCTGTCCCTAACTTTACCCTAAAACTTACGGGCACGCCACAGAGTGTGCAATCACGTTGGATGGTCACTTTTCGACTGAAGGAAGAAAGAAAGTCATGAACATCTTGGATGAGATGGGGGTGAGTAAATTATCAGAACAATTTTCATTTTGAAGTGGGACCAATAATGTAACTTGTTTTAAACAAAAACTAGAAAACAAGATACAATGTCTTACGTAATTTTACTTATGGTAAATGCTTCTTGATTTAAAGGGGTCATCGGTGCCCATTTTCCACAAGTTGGTATGATTCTTTAGGGTCTTCATGTAAACTCTGTAGCATACTTTCGTTAAAACTCCTCAATGCTTGTGTGAAACAACACCCTCTTTACCTCCTCAAAGTCAGCTCTGTTCACAGTTTCGGTGCATGTCTCTTTAAATGATAATGAGCTACTGCTCAACCACCCCTCTCTTCTGTGTAAAGGTGAAGTGCTGCTTTGGCAGACAGTGTACAACTTGCTGAGGGCGGAAATATGCTAATATCGCACAGTCCGTTAGCGGTCGTGGGAGGAGCATGAGCAAAATGACATCATATTGCTCAGAAAATTTAAACAGCTTGATTATTGAGAGCGTTTAGGCTTTTTGAGGATAAAAAAAAGGAGTGAATGGATTTTTATTATTGTAGGGTAGTTGTGTCCACACACTGCAAAGACACATTTATATGCAAACTTTGAATTTATTTGTATTGATATGATTTTTTATAATATATATATATTATTATTTTTTTTTTTTATTTTTTTTTTTTTGTATTATTTTTTTTGCAGTAAAAGCTATTTTTATTTTTGACTTGAATATTTAAACTGTTCCTTTAAATAGTGTCAAATATTCAGAGCCAGTGTTATTTTAGATCATAGATGTTTTATTATATTTTTTAAATTTCATTTTTATATTTTCTGTTTTCATTTGAATTACGTTTTAGTCATTTTGTTGTATTTTTGTCATTTATATTAGTTTTTTAAGAGGTCTTTATAGTGTTATTAAATTTTATTGATTAATTTTAGTTTATTAAATAGGCTACTTTGACTTTTAAAATGAGAAATGTCACTTCAAGTCAATATTTTTATGTTTTCAGTTTTAGTTAACTTCTAATCCTTTTTCTGACATATTTAAATATTTATACAACATTTCTGAATGTGAATAGATGAATTCATGTCCCTCATCTATCATGACAACCTTTAAGAGTTCCTCAAGTAGAGCACAAAAGATGTTCACACCGGTTTATAACAAATGATTTCCAATGCAAATGATTTATACAAGCCCACAATAACTTATAGCGAATGATTCATATTTCATTGATGGCTATTCTTCTTTGTCTTTCCTTAAAAAGGTCAGACTGTTAAAACGGGCCTTCGATGCATCACACGCTGTCATCAGACGACTGCATCAGCTCCTGTTGCAACATCCATTAGGTGCCAGTGATGACACAGCTATCCCACAATGCACTTGTGACGTCTGTTGCAGGAATTGCGCTTGTCCAGTCAGGCATACAGTCCTAAAGGAAGTCTTTAAAACCTTAGGGGTGTGCGACAGTGCGCCATAGGAGTGCGTTTGTGTGTGTGTGTGTGTGTGTTTAGTTGAAAGCTGCTGTATAGCCACACCCCATTACCTGAGACGGATGTTTGGTGGGCAGGGACATTAAAACACTGATCGGCCACATGGAACCTTTAATTAGCCTCATTCTGCAGAACACACTGATGCCTGCACAGATGCTCCAAACCCACCACAGCACAACCGTTCTGCTACACACTCGCACGCGCACACACACACACACACACACACACACTGTCTCTCACTCGCAGGCACACTCTCACATACACACACACACAATCATACTCATCCTCTCACGCACGCACGCACGCACACACACAAACACACACTCTCTCACTCGCAGGCACACACTCTCACACGCACACACCACAAACTCTCTCTCTCTCACACACACACACACACACACCCTCTCACACACACACACACACACACTCTCTCTCTCTCACACACACACACACACACTCTCTCTCACTCACACTCACTCTCTCTCTCACTCACACGCACACACTCTCTCACACATACTCACGCATAGACACACTCACACACACAAACACACACTCTCTCTCTCTCTCTCTCTCTCTCTCTCTCTCTCTCTCTCTCACACACACACACACTATCTCACTCACATGCACACACTTTCACACCACATACTCTCTCTCACTCACACACACACACACACACACACACACACAAACTCTCTCTCTCTCTCTCTCTCTCTCTCACACACACACTCACACACACACACACTCTCTCTCTCACTCGCAGGCACACACTCTCTCACACACACACTCTCTCACACACACACACACACACACACACACACTTCTCTCTCACTCACACACACACACACACACACACACACACACACACACACACACACACACACACACACACTCAAACTCACTCTCTCTCTCTCTCACTCACAATCACACACTCACTCACTCACTCTCTCTCTCACTCACACACTCTATCACACACACACACACACACACACACACACAAACACTCTCACTCACTCTCACACTCACATACTCACTAGGGCTGTCAAAATGTCTGAAAAGCTACATTCGAAATTCTTTCATAAATATTAGCAAAATTCGAATTATATTCGAATTCTAAAGGCAATATTTAAATGTTAGATGGAAAATGAACTTTATTGTCTCCTATGGCCAAAAGAGGACACAAGCGAGCGCAACAAGCAAATGTAAACCAAATCAAGCATCGCATATTTTATTGAAATGAAATGACATTCACTTTTTACAGTGCATTAACTTTTTTTAAACAATTGTTATTAAATAAAATATAATTTAATTAATGAGCATGTAAGGAAAATTAGGTAACACAAGTGCATAAAACTGCAACCTGAGAAGACGCGCTTCAACAGGCAACGTAATGTGGACACAAAATAGCAAACGGACATTCAGAAACAATCCATTTCCACTCACTAAACATCTACATATTGTTGGTGAAAAACACCAAACAGTCAACTTGACCTGCAGCGAGTGCTGAGCGTTTTTTGCTGAGGTATGATCAAATATGTCTTTGCCAGCTGCGCAATATGTGGATACATATATAACGCATGATTTTTCCCACCAACTGAGAGGATTTTCGTCAGCGGGTAGCGAATCTTCTCTTTCATTTATATCCATCTCATACTCCTAAGACTGCCTTCTTCTGCACTGCTCTGTGTCTGACTGAATACGCCGTTGAACAGGTTGCCCATTTTTACGCCGTTTTAAAGCCGCACCGCTGTACTGGATAAACAAACCGCGTCAGTTACGTCATCGTCATGTCTCGCGTGCCTCTACCAAAAATTCAAATGCACAGTTTTTGCATTCGAATGTGCTTTTTTTTTTTTGTAAATTCGACGAATATTCGAAATTCGAATTTTTTTTTTGACAGCCATAATACTCACACATACACACACTCACACACACATACTCTCACACGCACACACCACAAACTCTTTCTCTCTCACTCACACACACGAATACACACACTCTCTCTCTCTCTCTCTCTCTCTCTCTCTCTCTCACACACACACACACACACACACACACATAAAAACATCAACAAAACTCATTTAAGTAAGGTTGTAGATTTGCCTTAACTGAAGAATAGCAACATCAAAGGAACTTTAACCCTTAAATGCATGAATGTTTCGGCAATCATTATTACATATTCAGATCCTATCGACCCGGATCTATATCAAACACGGATGGATCTCTGCCTGTCACAATACTATAAAACTCTCCTGATATTAAAGTAACAATTACAGAAGAATGAAATAAAGGTTATTGTGTGAACTTTTGGAGCTGGGAAGGGTTCGGTTTGAGCAGATGTTTTATCCCATCATCACTGTCCTCATCAGAGCTCATTCCCCAATACATTCAGCATCTGGCTCATATTCACAATCTCAAACATATTCTCAAAACTATCATTTTCAACATCTTCAAAATCAAGTTTGTGTTCAGTACTTGCTCTGCTGTAAGTCTTTGAGCCGTTTCAAGTTTTGCTGATGATACTTCTATTCTTTTGTGTTCTGCCTGCGGTAACTATGAGTGTTGTCACTTCATCAGTGTGTATCAGACATCGCCACCTTGTGCAATAAAGGTGAATTGCACTTGTTCAGTCATCAAAGATTGATTGAAGAATACTAAGAAGGTTGATGTCCAACTTTGAAAAATGAGTAGTGAATGATGTCCCGGGTCACTAAACCTCAGAGGTATGCTTTCAAAGGTTTATAAACTGTTTATGTACATTATATTTTAGGCTTTGGTTCTCTGAAAATGATATGAAAACTCCAACCCGGGGCAGTGAAATGTTCAGTGTTAAAAGCACATTCAGTTTGAAACAGTGTTATTTTAGTATCATTGACTTTGAATTAGTTTTTATTTTAATTAAAGATTTAGTCATTTCATGTTTTTTATTCAGTTCGGAAATGAAATGTTCGTTGAGTGGTGCTAAAACTAAAAGTTACGCTGTATCACGTTTGAAAATAGCAAAGCTCTAGTGTTATCAAACGCAAATATGAGATGAAATTGATTTGCCATTTTGGTTTGCTTTTACAAATTCTTTGAGCTCTTTTATCATGACTGCCAGTGTATCACAAATGCAATGTCTGAGCTACCGAGCAAGTTTGCCCTACATATAGAGCTGGTCATGTGATGCTGATGTCAAAATCAACAGAGAATCAACAGTCACAGGTTTGAATGAGAGTGTGTGTGTTCAGTGGTTTGGGCTGAATTATTTGCAGAAGTTTAATACCTAACACACAAACATGAATGTTTGAGAAATATCAGTACTGTAAGAATCAAACATGGACAGTATCGCTCATCCTTATATTATTGCTATTTTTCTATATTTTAGAACAGTATATTAGTTAATGCAAAGCTTTCTTATGTTTAAAGCTTCTTCAAAGTCAAAGCCTGGATACATGACTGCGTCTGCGTCTACTCTTAAATTATATTTTTCTAACTAATTTCAAGGATTTAAGCATAAGCCTTTAGGCCAAACGGTCTGTAGGATTATGAGAAACAAATTTAGTCAGGGCTGTCCAAACTTTTCACTGGTATAGGGATCATATTTGAGATAATTTATGCAGTCACTTCATGCACATACAGTATATACACTGATCAGGCATACCGTTATGAATAAAATTATTCCTAATATTGTGTTGGTCCCCCTTTTTCTGCCAAAACAGCCCTGACCCGTCGAGGCATGGACTCCACTAGACCCCTGAAGTTGGGCTGTGGTATCCGGCACCAAGATCCTTTAAGTCCTGTAAGTTGTGAGGTTGGGCCTCCATGGATCGGACTTGTTTGTTCAGCACATCCCACAGATGCTCGATTGGATTACAGTTTTTCTCAATTGCTAAAACACTAAACCCTATTGTCTGAACCAAATGCTCAGTTGCCTGAATCCACTGATTGAATCAATCACTCTTTTGGCAAAACCATAAGCACTTTTCACCTGTTTAGACACAACTTGCCAACACATTTTCATTGTGATGCACCCGTGCTGCATAATGGTGAGCACAGGTGACAAAAGTCAAACACAATTAAAGCACAGATGTCAATTAAACCACTTGAACACAACAACTCAAAATTGATCACACTTGTGGCTAATGATGTGAGGGGACATATACAGTAAGCCAGTTCAGAGAGCACTGGTTTTTGAGGCCCTACAATGGATAGAAATCTGAGAGGAAGAGTTGGTGTGAGAGGAGGTCAAGGTGGTCAGCGAAGACAAAGAACAGTAATATTTTATGAAAGCAAAGCTACCGTGATTGACCATGTTCTTGTCCATGTTATGACCATGAGGGAGGCTGGACAAAGGGTACAACCGAACATCAGTAGATTTACTGTGTCCACCATAATCTGAAGATTTAGAGAAGAGAACAGGTAATTACCTTTTTTTGACATTATAGTACAGTATGTAAATGTTAACAGCAATTACTGTATGTCCCACTATGGCCCCACTTTATATTCGGTGGCCTTAAGTACTATGTACTTATATAAAAAAAATAAGTACAATGTACTTACTGTGTTCATATTGTGTTGCAAAAAACCTTTGCTGATATTGAGGTGGGATACGGGTAGGATTAGGGACAGGTGTGGTGGTATGGTTAAGTTTAAGGGTTGGGTTAGGGACAGGTGTGGTGGTATGGTTAAGTTTAAGGGTTGGGTTAGGTGTAAGGGAAGTGTCAACTGTGTAATTACAAATGTAACTACAGAAATTAATTACAGACGTAATTACAAGCAGGTATTTTTAAAAATGTAAGTACAATGTAAAAACATGTATGTATACAATTAGTGCATTGTATCAAATGATTAATTAAAATGTTAGTACATAGTAGTTAAGGCCACCTAATATAAAATGGGTCCCATCACTGTACCAATATACTGTAGTATTGTAATGGAGGGTTGGTCTAACTGTGGGTAGGCCTAGTATTCCATGTATATTTTTTGTAACTCCATGTTCTCTTTTTGTAGAATTGAAAGACTGCCACATGGGGGTGGGAGGACAGGTATGTTCTCCCCACACCAAGAGACCCTAATTGTTGATATGATGCTGTGGCTGAGTAATGCACTTATTTGTATATTTTTGTACTTTATTTTTACATGGGCTTACTGTACACAAGTGGCAATCGCATAAGATTTCTGTTTTGTCTTTTTGTACAAGTGCTAAATGTGCAGGTTTTTTTGTTTTGCAACATGCCTTTAGCCTACAGTGAACAATAAACATTTATTTCTCCAGCTTCATGTCCTGAGCATTGTGTTTTCTATTTTTCTACATAGTGTTCAGTGAATGTTCAGTAGTGTTTTTAATTTGGATTGACTCGGGGCACGATTTGACAACAGTTCAGTTTTGAGCACAGATTGAACGGTTTTGAGGTGAAAGTTTGGTTTTGCAAGAAGAGTCTGAGGTTTTGTGAATGTAGCTTGAAAATTAGGTTTTGTGTTCACAGTTTAGAGAAAAGGAGAGCAGCTTTCAAGAAATGTGTCTTAGTAATCGAGAAAAACTGTAAGATCTGGGGAATTTGGAGGCCAAGTCAACACCTCAAACTCGTGCTCCTCAAACCATTCCTGAACCATTTGTGCTTTGTGGCGGCGCATTATCTGCTGAAAGAGCCACAGCCACCAGGGAATACCGTTTACAGTGTAGTGTGTACATGGTCTGCAACAATGCTTAAGTAGGTGGTACGTGTCAAAGTAACATCCACATGTATGGCAGGACCCAAGGTTTCCCAGCAGAACATTGCCCAAAGCATCACTGCCTCCGCCGGCTTGCCTTCTTCCCATAGTGCACCTGGTGCCATGTGTTCCCCAGGTAAGCGACGCACACACACCCGGCCATCCACGTGATGTAAAAGAAAACGTGGTTCATCAGATCAGGCCGCCTTCTTCCATTGCTCCGTGGTCCAGTTCTGATGCTCACGTGCCACTGTTGGTGCTTTGGGCAGTGGACAGAGGTCAGCATGGGCACTCTGACTGGTCTGCGGCTATGCCGCCCCATACTCAACAAACTGAGATGCTCTGTGTATTCTGACACCTTTCTATCAGAACCAGCATTAACGTCTTGAGCAGTTTGAGCTCCAGTAGCTCGTCTGTTTGATCGGACCACACGGGGCAGCCTTCACTCCCCACGTGGATTAATGAGCCTTGGCCGTCCATGACCCTGTCGCCGGTTCTCCACTGTTCCTTCCTTGGAGCACTTTTGATAGAGACTGACCACTGCAGACCGGGAACAGCCCACAAGAGCTGCAGTTTTGGAGATGCTCGTCTAGCCATCACAATTTGGCCCTTGTCAAACTCGCTCAAATCCTTACGCCCATTTTTCCTGCTTCTAACACATCAACTTTGAAGACAAAATGTTGACTTGCTGCCTAATATATCCCACCCACTAACAGGTGCCGTGATGAAGAGATCATCAGTGTTATTCACTTCACCTGTCATAATCTTATGCCTGATTGGTGTGTATCTGTTATGAGTTTTGCTTTGTGGTGTAAACAACACATTATGCCATGAAGTTGTTTAAAGCAGTGTCTTCCAGGAATCGTGTTAATGTTTAACAGGGAATCTAAACAACACAATCACTGTTAGCAAGGCATTATGTGTCAATATACAGCGTTTATAAAGACGCCACACACTCGCAGGGCTTGTGTATCATAGAAATTTTAATGGATTCTGGCATCAGCCTCCTTGTGTTCTCTCAAATCTTATTAAACTGTGTTTATTATCATAAAAAGCTATGAACCAAAGAGGCAAAACAAACATGTAACATTGTTCTTGTAATCCTGGCTTGTTACGAGATGTTTTTAATACCTATGAAATCCTTCGAAATGACTATAAATTTTACTTGTTCAGACTTTTGATTGGTGTTTCATTAGCATGAACTTCCTTCTGAGTGACAAATTCAAATTAATTACTCACTTCTGGAGTTTTATCTGTTGATGGACAATCTTTATTTAATCGTATACAAGCTGCTTTCCCACCGGAATGAGGTCCGTTAACTCCCACGCTAAAAGTTCATCAGAAGCTGTCAGACTGAGTTTTCTGTATTTTACCAGCCAGCTGACTCTCTCATAAAGAAAATCAAGAAAATAAAAGCATGCATTAAACTAAAAGGGAAATAGTGATAGAGTGTAATAATACCAGTTAGGTTGACCAGGGAATTCTTCCTTCAAATTAAAGTTTAATTTGCTGTTTTTGAAGGAAATCGTTTTTTTGCATTATATGTTTCTAAGTTTGAATTCAAATGTTCGTCAAAGTGAAATGGTTGAGGGTTGGTTTGGTGCTGATTATTTGTATTGTCAATTTGATTATCACAGTCAGTTCTTCACAAATGTGTAAACTTTAATTGAAGGACATACATTTGGGAATATTATATCAGTGTTTGAGAGACATAGCTCATAGACATTTGAGCAAAATGTATTGTATCATTCCATAGTCTCATTATGCATTTTTTATATAATTAATTATGTATTTGATTGAATCCCTGAGTTCTGCTTCACAAGATCACACAAATCTCTCTCTGTCACACACACACACATGCTGTGTTTTCATGTTTTATGGGATCTTTCCATAGACATAATGGTTTTTATACTGTATATTTACTGTACTTTCTGCATTTTTAGATTTTCAAAAAACACCACTTAGTATAATGTATAAGCTGTTTTTCTAAAGGGGACCAAAAATGTCCCCATATGGACAAAGATTTCGGATATTGCCATCTTTATGGGGATATTTTGTAGGGTTTACCATGAACACACACACACATTTTATGGGGACTTTCCATAGACATAATGGTTTTTATACTGTACAAACTGTAAATTATATCCCATTACCCTAAACTTACCCATCACAGAAAACTTCTGCATATTTACATTTTCAAAAAACATCACTTTGTATGATTTATAAGATGTTTTCCTTATGGGGAGCAAAATATTTCCCCATATTGACAAGAATTTCGGATATTGCCATATTTGTGGAAACATTTACCTTCCTGGTAAACCCTACACATACTCTCGCTCTCGCTCTCGCTCTCGCACCAATTACGAGTGTGTGTGTGTGTGTGTGTGTGTGTGTGTATCGTACCTGAACATGTACAGTGGCTGATATGGCCCACATTTCAGTTTTGCCCCATTGGTCTTGTGAGGTGATGGCAAAATGTCAAAGAGAGACGCAGCAATTTGCTTTCCACACAAAATAATCATGTTTTCCTCCAGGAACTAGGATATAGGATATTAAAGCGAATGCAAAGACAACATTTCCAAGGACAACATTTCCAAGTGAAAGCATCCTGGATGACAGCAGAAGTGTTTATTTTTTTCTCATTCCCTGCCTTTCTGTTCCACACAGGCGTATAGAAGAACAAACAGAGAGATTAAAACAGAAAACTATTATACGTAAAATAAACTAACCTCTTTTACTGCCAGAGTAGAAGTAGGAGAAAACAGCCATTATTTAGTGTATTCATGTATAATTTGGAAGTAAAGTGGAGCTCAGCATTAAGCGTTTTCTCTTCTACACAGCTGCATTCATCAGTGTCACACACACTCGGGTTTATAAATCTAAATGCACTGAAGCGTGATTCTGTCTCTAGCCGTCTGTGACACTATCCGAGAATGTGTGTATATTAGCCGTGGAAATTCCTACTGTGATGTTTTTAACATTGTCCAGTTTGTTGGACAATAACATGCACCAGCTACAACTATAGTGTTTTATATAATGTTTCTGTATATACCCTATAGAGGTGACCAGGGCAAGTTGAATATTTCACAAGGTATACAGTATCTCTGTAACTATGGGATGTCAAATTACATTCATTTTTGTTTTCTCTAGTCTACACTGTGAAAAAAAGAGAAAAAAAGTTGCTGCCTTAAATGTTTATGTACAATCAACTTAGATGTTTAAGTAATTTCAACTTAAATGACATTAAACTGACTTGTGAAAAAAGTTGACAAATTTGCTTAACTTATTTTGAGTTAAAGCAATGTAAAAATGTCAATTTATTGATCATATAATTTTGATGTATATGACCTTTAATCACATAGTTTTTTCCCATAATAGCTAAATAAATAAATGCTCAGAGAATAGAAGTTGAATACTGAAGTTTTTTATAAAAAAGATACTAATTTCTAGGGAAAAAAAAAAAATTGATTACACTTTATTTTAAGGTGGCGTAGTTACATTGTACTTACTCAAATAAGTACTGAATAATATTAATTAAATACATCTATAGAGTAGGGTTAAGGTTTGGCTTAGGGTTAGTTACTTGTATACTGTTATTACTGTAGTAACTACATGTAGTAACGTGTAACTACATCACCTTAAAATACATTTCATTAAAAACACGGAACGTGTAAAGATGATGGCATCAGTAACTGCACTGACAGTAAAAAACCAACAGATAAACAATAAAAATAATGTAATTTGATGTGTTTCTCATTTACACACGTTCACATAGTTTTAAACAGCATTGTTTTTCTCTGTGTAGTGATGTAGAAACACTGTAAATCACTCTAGTACTGTTCTTCTTACAGCAGTGTTTTCAACTGGTGGCTCAAGACCCAACGCTGGGTCACGGGTCTGCTCCGTTCTGAACTTCCTTTAGGTTTGAGAGTTGACTACTGCTGATGTCAAAGTATCTCCAGGAAATCTCCCAAACATAAATGAAGTTTGTTGGAAATTGCAAAAGGTCACAGCATCCTCTAGTGTCAAACTGAAAAACTGCACACATATAAATGTATAAACAGAACTGCTGTAGATGGTTCATCTTTGCTACACAGAGGAATCTTACCTGAAGTAGTCAATCACAGAAGCTACTCACAGATATCTATCCTTACTATATCCACAGAATTCAGCATGTAAACTCTGCATAAGCACTGAATACCTTGACCTACAATAAACCTTATCCAGAATGCACAGTGTACAACCAGAACTAATGTGGATCGTTTGGCTTTCTTGATCTTTTTTATTAGCAGAATGAGCTCTATTAAAACTGATTTTTGATCTTTTTACTTTCTGTAGACATTTTTACACAAAGTACACGAAAAATGTTTTAACTTAATTTAACTTAAACAAAGTATTTGTACATTTTTTTACAGTGTACCATTGTCTCTATTAGAAGATTTTAACTGTATTTATTGTTCTGTGACAGAGATAGAACAGATTTTGACAGGTTTGACACAAACACACATCTGTTCAACACTAGGTGGCGCTACAATAAGGTGATTAGCATCTTGGATCATAACCGTTCACATTTTAATCGGTACCTTGAAATTCGGTACCTTAATATTCGGTACCAATACCCAACGGTACCTTTTTTCTGTACTTTAGTACTTTACATCAACAACTGTGCAGAAACTGTAAGACATTTATAGAAGTGTTATTGGCATTATGCCAGAGCTGCCCTGCTCTCTGTCTGCCATTGTCTGTGATGTTTGTTTACTGTAATATTTACTAGTAAATAGTTGGCTAGTAGTATAAGGCTACTTAATTTAATTCATAAAAACAGACATGTTATTATTTTTTTCTTTTTAATTTCATTTCTATGAAAATATTTCCCACAAATTATGTGTTGTGTATTTTCTGGTAATCAAATGAAGACAAAAGACATTAATTGAATGAATCTAAAGTGTGGCACAACTGAGCTTTACAGTTCAAATTAAAAAATGAAAGAAAATTGTAATTTATTACTTAAAAGTAACAGTTTTGATCATTTATTATTATTACATTAGTGTTATTATTATTACATTGAGAGTATCTAAATTCTACTGTACAACAGCAATATACAGTGGGGAGAACAAGATACACTGCCGATTTTGCAGGTTTTCCTAATTACAAAGCATGTAGAGGTCTGTAATGGTACACTTCAACTGTGAGAGACGGAATCTTAAACAAAAACCCAGAAAATCACATTGTATGATTTTTAAATAATTAATTTGCATTTTATTGCATGACATAAGTATTTGATCACCTACCAACCTGTAAGAATTCCGGCTCTCACAGACCTGTTCTTTTTTCTTTAAGAAGCCCTCCTGTTCTCCACTCATTACCTGTATTAACTGCACATGTTTGAACTCGTTACCTGTATAAAAGACACCTGTCCACACACTCCAACCTCTCCACAATGGCAAAGACCAGAGAGCTGCAAGGACATCAGGGATAAAATTGTAGACGTGCTCAAGGCTGGGATGGGCTACAGGACAATAGGCAAGCAGCTTGGTGAGAAGGCAACAACTCTTGCGCAATTATTAGAAAATGGAAGAAGTTCAAGATGACGGTCAATCTCCCTCGGTCTGGGGCACCATGCAAGATCTCACCTCGTGGGGCATCAATGATCATGAGGAAGGTGAAGGATCAGCCCAGAACTACACGGCAGGATCTGGTCAATGACCTGAAGAGAGCTGGGACCACAGTCTCAAAGAAAACCATTAGTAACACACTACGCCGTCATGGATTAAAATCCTGCAGCGCACGCAAGGTCCCCCTGCTCAAGCCAGCGCATGTCCAGACCCGTCTGAAGTTTGCCAATGACCATCTGGATGATCCAGAGGAGGAATGGGAGAAGGTCATGTGGTCTGATGAGACAAAAATAGAGCGTCTTAGTCTAAACTCCACTCGCCGTGTTTGGAGGAAGAAGAAGGATGAGTACAACCCCAAGAACACCATCCCAACCGTGAAGCATGGAGGTGGAAACATCATTCTCTGGGGATGCTGTTCTGGAAAAGGGGACAGGACGACTGCACCGTATTGAGGGGAGGATGAATTGGGCCATGTATCGCGAGATCTTGGCCAACAACCTCCTTCCCTCAGTAAGAGCATTGAAGATGGGTCGTGGGTCTTCCAGCATGACAACGACCTGAAACACACAGCCAGGGCAACTAAGGAGTGGCTCCGTATGAAGCATCTCAAGGTCCTGGAGTGGCCTAGCCAGTCTCCAGACCTGAACCCAATAGAAAATCTTTGGAGGAGCTGAAAGTCTGTATTGCCCAACGACAGCCCCGAAACCTGAAGGATCTGGAGAAGGTCTGTATGGAGGAGTGGGCCAAAATCCCTGCTGCAGTGTGTGCAAACCTGGTCAAGAACTATAGGAAACTTATTTTCTCTGTAATCGCAAACAAAGGTTTCTGTACCAAAAATTAAGTTCTGCTTTTCTGATGTATCAAATACTTATGTCATGCAATAAAATGCAAATTCATTATTTAAAAATCATACAATGTGATTTTCTGGATTTTAGATTCCGTCACTCAGTTGAAGTGTACCTATGATAAAAATGACAGACTTCTTCATGCTTTGTAAGTTGGCAAACCTGCAAAATCGGCAGTGTATCAGTGACTTGTTCTCAGAGAATACCATTTAAGTTTTAGTGCGTTTATGATATGATGGTAGTTTTTCTCAAATGACACTGTAAAATTCTCATAAAGTGACTCTCGGTGGCTCTGGAGATGACGTTTGTGCGTTCATGTCTTCATATGAGGCAGAGATGGAAACATGTGGCCGGTGCGATTCTGAGAGTGTGTGTGTGTGTGTGTGTGTGTGTGTGTGTGTGTGTGTGTGTGTGTGTGTGTGTGTGTGTGTGTGTGTGTGTGTGTGTGTGTGTGTGTGTGTGTGTGTGTGTGTGTGTGTGTGTGTGTGTGTGTGTGTGTGTGTGTGTGTGTGTGTGTGAAGGTAAATTAAACCGCACCTCTGCTCCATTCATTCGCGCAGGAAACGCAGGATTCGTATTTAAATAGTCTTTTTGCAGTTTAATATTCACAGACAACCCTATCATAACCTCTGAATCCTTGTGTGAGCCTTACCCCTGGTACTTTGAACACTGATGATTTGCTGCTTGCAGCATCTATATTTTCTTACTAAAGTTGTTGCTGTGTTAAAGAGAAACTAACATGTCTATATGATTAAGCTACATTTTATTTATGATAACCTCTCCATCAGATACTTTTCTCTTGTTGAGAAACAAACCCACCATAATAGTAGGTTATCATTCAGACCACACTAACAATGTTGTAAATGTATGGATTGAATTGCATATGGCTAAAAGTGAGCTTTTAACCCCTTAACTGTCACCCCACTTTTTGAGAATACACATGAAAGTGCACTATCCAAACTTAAAGGGCTGTAATTCAAGAATGCTTTTGAATTTAGACCTAAGTGAGAAGACACTCTGCAGAGTATTGCTGAAGTGAAAGCAATTCAAAATATGAAAGTATGAAAAAGTTATGGAAGTTTAAATTTACTGTAAATTAAAATACTGTACTAAATATTTTATATAAAATATATATTTTACAAAAAATGTTTTACTCTAAAATTACTATAAAATCAAAGCCATATGTCTAACTACATTGTGTTACAAATTTGAAGTTGATTTTGTTTAGGCGATATACCAAAAAAAGCCACAGGGTGTCATCCAAATTCCCTTGATTGTTTTTTTGATGCATAAAATTGTCCAAATATTACTTCCATCACACAACAGTCACCAAATATGGAACCTTGAGACTCAGACCTTTCTGATGATATGTGTTTTGTCAAGATTAGAAAAGATTTTGATTATAAAGTAGTTAAAATAATGTTGTAATACGAAACATGACGCCGCCCACTAGGGGAGGAGCCCGCTAGAAGAATTTAGAGTACCGTTTCCATGGTAACACAACGTCCGATTTCAAAACGGTTTTCACAGGATGAATTTTTAGTTTGTAAGCTTTCGAATTATATCTAATTCATGATAATTACTAAAATGTATGATACGAAAAAAGGCGATCAAAAAAAGAGCGCCAGGCGTCCCGCCAGTGGGACGGTGAGAGTTCAGCACACTAATATTATGTTCTTGCTGAATATGTCATTTCAAAACATTGTGTATAAATAAACATCCCAAATGTGTTCAGTGAGGTTCAGGTCGGAGGTTTGTGCATGCCAGTCAAGTTCTTCAACACCTGCCTCACGAAATCAGAGACTTAAATATGCAAATTAGAAGGTGGTGTCCTCATCCTTCTGACGAGACATTCTTTTAGCCTATCATTGGGTAGAGAAAGTTT
Organism: Gobio gobio; assembly: GCF_949357685.1. Classification (NCBI taxonomy): domain Eukaryota; kingdom Metazoa; phylum Chordata; class Actinopteri; order Cypriniformes; family Gobionidae; genus Gobio; species Gobio gobio. Next base: position 5,566,450 of record NC_137113.1, on the reverse strand, counting down.
CTCGCATGAGTTAAAAATGGAATTAAAAATAACGGAATTTGTATGTCAAATATGCAATTAAAATATTTCAATGAGTTTAATAAAATAATACATTCTTTATAATGTTGAAGGTCCACTCAGGATTGATATGAAAAAAAAAAAAAGCTGTTCAGACAAGTAGGTAAAGGCTTTCCTGAACTCGGCCACCTGACGAGATCTATTGGAAGGCTGTCCCAGCGTCCCAATTTCCAGACTATCCATCTTAAATAGTGTGTGAGATTAGAATAAGTGGGTCCCAAAGTTGTCCATGTTGAAAAGAGTATGCCAGAAGTATGGTCTACTATTTCCGGTAGATTTTTGAAGTGTGGATCCATGCACACAGTAACGGCTAATATTGCCCACAGCCCATTGTGCTTGGAGGAGGATTTAGTTCAGAACTACAAACACGAGTAAAAAGTGTTTGAAAAAAACTACAAAACATGGCGCATGTGCGCGGCCGATGGTAAAGTAGAGAGGTTTAGAAGGGGTTTGAGTGACTAATAATCAACATTTAAGCTGATCAAAATGATTTAGTTTATGTTATCCGTGTGATATAATATGTGCAACAAAAATGTGAACTTTTGGCCATAATGATCTGTTTGGCCTTTAACTTTTAAATGCAGTGTTATGCATTAATATGTGTCAGGGTTCTCCTCTGACAGCTCTGTCTGTTTTGTCATTGTTTAATGTGTCTTTGTTTGTGTTGTGCTTGAACACATGGCTTTGTCTTGGTTTGTGTTTGCCATGTGCTCCTTGTGTCCTGCCTCCTTGTTTCCTGTTACCACGCCCCCTTGTTTAGTCCTTGTCTAGTCCTCATTGATTAATTGATTGTGTGCTCACCTGTTCCTCATGTTCTCCGCTCCTTGTTTGTCTGAGTGTGTTCACCTGTTCGGCCCTGTCCCAAATGGCACTCTAGGTCGTTTTCTATCATTCCGGTAGAGACCGAGTGCCGGAGAAGCGGTTTTCAGGACGTCCGGGTGGGTGTGATGTCGATTCCCAAGGCGGTTGGCAACAGCTGGATTGTGAGTGGACAGGAGAGTATGGAGGGAAGTGACGGATCAGGAAATGAACGAGGAGAGATGGAAGTAGGTGGCGGGATGTATGAAAAATGGGAGATGACTAGGAATAATAAACGGAAAAAGAAAAGGAAGGATAAAACAGATGAAAGTGACTCGGATAGGGGATCGAATATACAGGATAAGCGGAGGGAGCTTATCTTTGCAAAACTTGTGGATGAAGGGGACTCGTTTGGAGGTATGAATCCAATACAGCTAACGAAATCTCTTAATAAGGAAATAGGGGAAATAAAGAGTGCTAAAGTATTAAGAAATGGAGCACTGCTGGTTGTGTGTAAGGATGAAAGACAACAGGGGAACGCAATCAAAATAAACATGATAAACAAAAAGAAAGTGGTGTTCTATGACTTATAGGAAATTCGCAAAGGGAGTCATTACAGGGATTCCGGTAAACGTATCAGTTGAAGAGGTGAAAAAAAACATAACAAATGTAAAAGTAAATGAAGTCAGACGTCTAAAAATAAACAGGAACGGAAATATGCAAGATAGCCTTTCAGTTATGATCAATTTTGATCAGGAAAATCTCCCGGAAAGAGTGTATATTGGTTTCATGTGTTATGATGTGAGGCTCTACATACCACCTCCACTTAGATGCTTTAAATGTCAGAGATTTGGACATGTGGCAGCAGTATGCAAGGGTGGTGGTGAGCAAGAGTATGGAAAATGCCAAGAGGGTACAAAGCTGAAGTGTTGTAATTGTGGTGGGGAACACAGTTCTGCCTACAGAGGATGTGAGGTTCGCAAGAGGCAAGCTGAAGTGAAACGTGTCAAGGCTGTACAGGGAATTAGCTATGCAGAAGCAGCAAGGAAAGTTCCAGGAATTGTGACGATGGTTTGACAACCAGAAATTAGGAGCAAAGAAATGAATATGTGTCACGGATGTGATAAGCTGAAAGAGGAAACTCTGATAGTGAAAAAGAATGATTTTGTAATGTTCATGGCAGAGATTATAAACTGTTCTACTCAGACTCAGACAAAAAGCCGAAATGAAAGAATTAAAATAATTGTCAAATCTGCAGAGAAGTATCTAGATATAAAAGGGCGCAGGCACGTGCGGGGCTTGGGTGCTCGAGCCCCTGCCCTTTTTCAAAATGAATCAAAAGTGCCCCTCTCAGACAATATGAGAATGATAATATCGTGGTCAATAAAACTAAATAAATGTGATTATTATAACATGACATTGATGACAATGTATACAATAGTAACGAACGGCTCAAAAGTCGGACAATTTCTGTTGAGGCGTTGCCATAACGCGTTGCTATGGGTTGCGTGCGTTTTGATTGACAGCTGATTTTCCTCTGTTCGGAAGCGGCTCTCGAGCCAAATATGATCCTTTCAGAGAGTGTGTGGCCTTAAGGGAAAAAAAGTAAACAAATATTTTTTTTCATCCATAATCAGAGCTAATGTGTTGAATTACAAATCTATATATTACCCTATATATTTTAAAGTATTACACAATTCACCAATGCCCGTTTGTCATCATGTATACACCAACTAATCGTGATCTGGCAAAGCAAGTTCAAGTCCATTGGGCGATGTGAAGTGGAGCGGTAATTTTCTGTTCTTATTCATAAATCGGTTGAAAATTACATGGACAGACGAACTAACATTTCGGGCTTTCGGTATGGTGCGCGCGTGTACCGAACGGTTATGAATGTAGGCCTAATCTATAACAGTTAACAGTCGGCTTGTTTAAAGCGCGGAACACACTTCAATCCGAGTTCCCACACGAACATATTAAGTATTCAGTCCATTTTATCACGAAATTTAAACGATAAATGCCGTTTTAACGCTCTATTGTCTGACGTGACAGATTGACGCGTATCAGTTCAACTTCAAGTGGCAGCGCGAGTGAACGCGATCATCTCTTCCTAAAGAAATTAATATCTTAAGGTATGTTGAGGATACAACTTACTGAAACGTATCATATGTTGTTTAATCGCTCCATCAGTGTTTCAACTGCAGAAAGACAATAAAACAGCTTGTAAACAATGTCATGTAGAATCACATTTACCTCAGAAGTCATTCAGTGTCCACAGCTGTGAGTTCACTAACTTAGAGAGATTAACTCTTTCACTGAATAGCCTACATGCACTATATTAGCCTATATATTCTTTATATTGGCCTATATATATTCATTATATACCACTTAGCCTGTTAGTGATGTCTTGTTTATTTAATGTATGTTTAAATAAACCTGTCATGAAAATTACAGCCACTAAATTATTATATTTCAACAACGAATTGGAGAAAAAAATTATAATAATTAGATTTAGATATTAATACAAAAACTGCCTTATGTGAAGCTTATGAGTGGTGATTATTATATCTAAAAATAAATAGCAAATGAATTTAGTCTAATAGTTTGGGCTCTGTTGTTAATCTTTAATAGCAATATGTAAGGGGTCCCTATATAGTTTACAGCATTATCTTTAAGAAACTTTTAGTTATAACTGAATTCATTTAAGGACAGACACAATTTTTTTTTTTCATTAAACCACTGTTGAATAAAAATGAATAAAAAGCAATTTTGTAAAACTGCTGTACCGAATCCGTACCGAACCGTGACTTCAAAACCGAGGTACGTACCGAACCGTCAGTTTTGTGTACCGTTACACCCCTAAAATATATATATTTACATATTGCCCCTTTTTTACATTTGAGCCCCTGCCTCTGAAGAACTCTCTGCACGGCCCTGAAAGGGCTGCTATGGGAGACCGTTAGAGATACCCTTACAGGGAGTGCAGAATTATTAGGCACGTTGATTTTCTGATCATATTTTTTTTCCAGGCACATTTGACCAATTCCAAACCACAGTAATCCTAATAACTACTATTGATTTAGTATTTAATAATTTATAAGTGATATATAATTGTTCACGAAGGCTGGAAATGAAAATCACCTTATATTCAGGTGTGCAGAATTATTAGGCATGTTTTCTTTTACAGATAAATTGAGCCAAAAAAGAGATTTAACTCAGACTGAAAAGTCAAAAAGTATTAAATGCCCATGAGAAGGATGCAATACTAATGCAATACTAGACATTGCAGTTAAGGCATGACCATTGGACAGTGAAATGCTCGTTGGGTCAGCAGGATCTGACAAAAACAGGTGGTGAAGAAAAGACACCTGTTAACTGCAAAAGAATTAAGAATTAAGGTGAAGAATTAAGGGTGAAACCATCAGGAACCCTTTAGTCTCCAGCGCCACCATTTTCCAGAGCTGCAACCTACCTGGAGTCTCCAGAAGTGAAGGTGTCAGGATCTCAGAGACTTCAGTTAGGTAAAAAATCCTAAAAAATGACCCCCACTAGATAAGAATCACAAGCTGAAGTGTTGTAAAATACATGAAGAAGGTTTTTTTATAGGCTTTATGGACAGATAGGTTGAGAGTGACTCTTGAAGGACCAGCTCCTCATCCTCTAGTACCACTGTTTGAAGAATTCATCTTCCAGAATCTGGCAGTACGTTTTGGGAGTTCATTTTAGTCCATCCTGAAGTCCGTTTTGCAGAGATGGACTAAAAATGAACTCCCAAAACGGGAAGAAATCTGCTGCGTAACCTGCACCAGTACGGGTTCGGCAGAAGTGCGCATCGAGGGCGCATATCGACCGCAAAGGGGGCGCTCATGAGTGTTGTGGAGCTGAGCAAGGCCACTGGAGCGATTTGTTAATAAGATGAACGCAACACACACCTCTCCAGTCGTCGGCGCCATTTCTGCTTTTCCGGTCATGAGTATGAGGTAACGCAGCTCTTTTTATCATATTAGACACATCTGAGTGTGTTGATAATGATGTTGTGACGTTACTCTGTGTGTTCTCTCGGCGGCTGCTATGACACTTGTTCACATTGCAGTCAGAGTAAAGCGTTTCTGCAGAATAAAACCGGAAACCGAGGGGAACGCACATATGACTCCATCGACAGGCGACTCCCTCACACGTCCCGGTTCCTTGGTTAAAATAGCATTTTCTCATGATTTACAAATAGTTGGAAACATTTGAGTTATTGTAAGTACTCAACTGAACAAAATATATAACACTGGACTAGTGGTTTTTGGATATTTTACTGCAAAAATGTTACATAGTGCAGCTTTAAAATCCTTTCATGCATGAATTATGGAAAACATCTAGATTTTTGTAAAGATTATTTTAATATGATGCTAAAATTGAAATTCATTTTTACAAAATTTATTTTTATTTAAAAGTTATTTAACTGTACACGAATGTGGACACCATGCAACAAAGGCGTAAAATGGGACAAAAAGCCACAAATGACAACATGGAACATTGTGTTTTTATTATGTCATGCTATTTATATAAGCGCAGTTATTAAAAACATTAATATTACAATGTAACAACGATAAAACACATTGTTGGACCTATAATGGTATATGCAGAAACCTAGTAGCAATATGAACTGGGTTTTGCTGGCACATACTCATCACTGCTGTCACTGTCACACACACTGTCCTCTGGGATATTCTATATTATTCTGTACTGAGTTCTTAACCTGTGCTGTCCCTATTGGGATGGCAAAATGCACATTTTTCTCAGTATGTATGTGTAAAGTTGCCATTTAATGCCGTAATATGTAATTTTGAATGGTTATGTTGATATTTGTTAAATGTCTGTTTTATTACAATATGAGACCATTCAAAACTTATTTGCAAAAATAAAACAGATATTCTAGCAGGTTACAATATTGCTGTCAATCTACTGATATGCCCTCAAGTGATTTGGAGAAAATGACCAAGAAATGAACCCTATGGAGTTAAAATAATGTGGACACTATGCATGAAAGGGTTTTAATGCAGTGTATACTTTTGTCTTGATTTACCCTGAAAGAATGGAAGTGAAGTGTGACAACATGCCCCATAGATGGGATACATTGTAACACATGAGGGGCACATTATAACATGACCATATGACAGCTTAAAATGTTACCTGATATAATCCAAAAAAGTATCCAAGACAAACTAATATATTTTGTCAATAAAATACAATTATTAACTTTTTTAAATAAAATAAGGGCATTTTTTTTAATCATTAAAAATATACTCATTTTTTTTGTTTGACAACAAACACACAAAACACATCATAGTTAAACAATAATAATAATGAATAATTTCTGAACTTTATTCACCCTTTTTCTCATTGTTTCTTAAAAGAATTCATAAAAGTATAGAATATAAAAGTGTAGTTCTAATAGGGGCTCAATGTAACAGTGTGACAACATGCCCCGCCTGAGCAACTGGGATTGAACCCCGGCTCGTGTCTTCTGCTGTTAGCATTAAAGAACTATATCAAATGTTAAATAACAGATATAAAATTACAATAATATCAGATTTGTCTTATTTTAAATAAACACAAAAAACAGAGATGAACTTTTGCCATGGTTCAGTGTTCAATGTTCAATATCTTCCAAAGATTTTTTAATTTTGACGAATTTTTTTGAGTTTTTTTTTTCTTGAAATAAAGTTATGCAACTAGTAAATACAGTAAGTTTCGTCATCCTGGCATGTGTGGAAAGTGTTAAACCATGTGTGTCACATCTAACCCTGCGTTAAGTTGTGCCTATGTCTCAAAGCTTGCCTGCTCTTCTGCTACACACTCAAAAGTAAGTACTTTTTACTTACTTTTAAAGTAAGTAAAAACTTTTTTTTACTTACAGCATCTGTGTTTCTCTATTGCAGTGGTCTTCGCTATTTTTTTTCAGGAGAGCCACACTGATGGGACAAAATCAGTAGGAGAGCCACTTTTACCGCAAAGTTTCAAAAATTACATCCAGTCATAAATAGCGTGTCTGCTTATCAGTCTGTCATCCCTGAACATACAATATGCTATGCAATAAATACAAAAGGTAGATAGATAGTGGGTATGCATAATATATTTTTTAACTAGATTATTCACACATTTTTCTGTTTAAAACACGTTTTTAATATATTTTACAATGTAATAATTTCACAGTAAATCACCAAATGAATGTAGAAAAAACAAAGCTGTATATTTTAAATATTTGTTCAATAGCATGTTTTTGATGAATGATACTAATAATGATGTCTCTATGAAATAGTCCCTCCCCCATTTTAAACATTAATTATAGCCATTCAACAATAGTGAAATTGAAGGCTTTTATAGGCTTCAAACTTCATTAGTAGTTAGTGACGCTGTGACTTTAAGATCTGCCGCTGCCGAACATGACGTGGATCTGACGAACTGTCACACGCGTCCCATTTCCTCACAACTCTTTAAGGTCATTTAAGACGTTATTTAACTCATTTAAAACTGTTCTTCTGAAGATACTCACGGACAAAACTGACATTTAGGCATACTTCTGTGTGTTATAGTTTGTTCAAGAGCGAAAGAGAACTGGATTCTGTCGCGCTGTCTGTGCTCATGATGATGGCACGTAACCCACACCACTCAACCTAGCTGACACACTGTAAAAAAATATTGTTGGTTTAACTTAAAAAAGTAAGTAACCTGGTTGCCTTAAAATTTTGAGTTCATTGAAATTAAACATTTTAGTTAATACAATGAAGGAAATTTGTTTAATAAATAGAAACTCAAAATATTATTGTATCTGAACCACATGAATAAATAAAAAATGTTGTGATAAATCATGAAAATAGCACAATTTGGCATGTTTCACTGCATTATTACAAATAAATCACACAATTATGCAATATGCTTACAAAATCTTTTACAGTTTTTCTCAGTCGCTTTGGTACATTTCTCAGATCAGAATTGAAATTCTCAAAACTACCTGTTCAATCGTCACATCATTGTGTCACTTGTGCACATCAAAAAAGCAGTTTCTCATTTCTTTGAACAAGTTGCAAATGCTTGTGTACATCCATGCAAATGATTATAAACACTTCTCTGCTGTTTCCTACATTATCAGTTGCTTATGTCATGTTGATCAAAATGTATTATAATGGGTCTCTGTTGAATAGTAATAACCCTCACAACATTTAGGCATTAGTTCATAGCATAAGTCTTTACATGCAAAAAGTTGTCATATAATGTCAAGCATATTTCTATACATTTCCGTTAGACGTTCACATTTCTACTTTTGTTTTTCTGGGGTTTTTTTTCTTTGTGCTATGCAGTGCTGTCTTTTCCTTTCTGTATCGCAATGACATGGTCTGTCAACAAATTACAGTACAAACAGTTAAAGCATACAAACATTCAATGTGTATGTGGGAGTTTGCATTCAAACTCCCACATACACTAAGGTGTAACCTACAATTTACAATAATTGTCATCAAAATTTTAGCCATATTTACATCAGAACATCCCTCCAGAGTACAGTTATATTGACGATATGACTAAGCAATTTGACTGTCTTATTCATACACAATGACACAAGGACTTGTCATTCTGATGGCACTGACATGTTCATTGACACAGATATTTACTTTTGAGAGATGAACTAAGGATTTTGAGCAAGAGACTGGCTTTTGCAGGTCATCCATGGTGTTTTGCTATTTGTACGAATTGTTTTGAGAAATGGACTTCCTGTTTTGCAAATGTCAAGGATTATTTGAGAAATGTACCAAAGCGACTGAGAAAAACTGTAATATTTTAATTAAGGGTGATGTCGATTCTCAAATGTTCATTGTATTAACTCAAATTTTTAATTTCAATGAACTCAAAATTTTAAGGCAACGTAACTTACTTTTTATTTTTAATTTTTTTACAGTGTATCACATGTAAGTAAAAAGTCATTTTGGCGTAAAAATTGCACGATAAATACAAATTGTGTTATATACGTATTTCATAAGAACGTGTTGATCTATAAGAGCACATTCGCCGTTAAAAGCTGGAAAAACAGCCAAAACTGACAACTCCGCTGTGAGTCAGGGGCGTAAGGGCAGAGCAAGTTTAAATACCCTTTCTAGTCTGTATTTCCATCTTGTAATGCCGCTGTTTTGGGGTATTTTTTTATATAAATTATTTGTAATAGAGCAGACACTTTTTAACGGGTTTTTATGTTATTGTTTTTATGAAATATATGTATTGACTGCATGATCATTTCACTGTATTATGTACTGCCATGCGAGCCGCGCAATGAGTAACAACTGCTCTATTGGGATGGTCAGGATTCTAAAACAATGTTTTGAAAGCGCAACAATATTTACACTTGTCAAGGGAATCAAGCTACTTATGTCTTATTTATAGTTGACTGTTGCAAAATATTAATCACCATCTATTTATCTGATTTGCATTGATATGCATCACTCAATTGGTATAGACTCACTTTAAGCATAACATTATTTATGCATTCAGTCATGTGTGAGCATGGGTGAGATTTTCACTTCGGTTATGCTCTATCAGTGAGTCTATACACAATATATTTATATTGGAGGAAGATTAATAGTTTCAACTTGCCTGCTGTGTGATTACAGTTTGTTTGGGCAATAATAATGATAGTAAACACACAACAATAATGCTGATGCAAAAAAGGTTGAAAAGCACTTTATATCAGCACACGGACAACATTAACTTACTGCATGTGACCATAGCAGTGCCAATGTCATGGGTTTGATTATCAGGGAACATACAAACTGTAAGATGGAGACCCCCGAATACACCATAAGACACTGGAGAATTAACGCTGTCAAAACCATGCATAATAAATAACACATACAATCACCGGACTTTTAACCTTATTCCCTGTTTTATTGTTTTAGGCTCTATTTTTGATCAAACAAATGTAGCCTTGGTGAGCATACAAATCTTCTTTAAAAAACATAAAAATCAACCCCAAACCAGAATCTTTTACTAAATTTGACAGCGTGTTATGTTGCAATCAATTTAATTATAATCATAAAGCATAAACGATTACTCTCATCAGATTACTCTCATCATTTTCATGTGGATGTTTTCTTGAACAGCGTTCAAACAGTTTGAAGTGTGTTCACTGTTGCAGAAATTCACTGAGGTGACAGTGACTGATTTCCTACAGAAAAATGAACAAAGGAATTTAGACAAAGTATAACATTCATAGATATTTTGATTAGAGATATATACAGTATGTGTTCATATACTGTTACTATATTAAAATAATGACTTAAATGTTCTCATTTTGTAAAGTTAAAAAATGTTTAATACCGTGTTCCCAAACTGGCAGGGGCAGGGACCGGAATTTTCTTGTATATATTTTGCTTGTTTATCAGATACCATCTTCTGGAATGTTGCTGTATTAAAGTCAGCCTGTGAATATAAAGACAAACACACACATTTGTCATGTTACTTTGTGAATGTAATTAGATCAGAATATGAACCTATTAATGTCATATGCAGTTTAAAGTTCAGTGACAGGAAACACATACCGTATAAATGAACTTTAGCCAAGCAGATGAGAATTTATCAGAGAGGTAGACTTTCCTGGTTTCGTCGAAATCACTGGAAGTGCTCTGGATATATTTGTCACATGCAGTCAATGCAAAGACTGGGTGAGAGATTCAGAACAGATTAGAATCTTTTTTTATCTTCTTTTTTTTAAAATTGATTATGGACAAAACTTTCAAATAAAAACTAGCGTGTTCCCAACTCTTATTACTTTTATGGCAGGGCCATTAGTTGTGGTTTTCATGTAATATCTTACCATTTACATGACTGGAAAGGTCTTGGAACATCGTTGCAGAATAACTGCTGGTCATGAATATCACCATCTGCAGCACAGATACATGTGGAGGAAACAGTAAGACCACAGCCTACTCATTCTCTTCTTTACTTCAGCTGATTTATATCACTACAGGTTGATTTTGCCCTTTTCGAAAGCTTTGAAGTAGCAGTTAAAGCAGTAAAAGCAGTTATAACTGGTGGGTAAGATGGACCTGCTAGAAATAGAAGCAAGTACAATCACAAGGTTTGAATTTCCTGAATCTATCTATCTATCTATACTGTATCTAAAAAATATGTAACCACAGTAATTGAATATGTACCTTGGAGAATGTTTGTTTTTCACTCATTTTGTTGATTGATCCAATGAAATCACCTGGATAAAGCTGTAATTAAAAATACAGAATTAATGGTCTTGAAGTCAGCAGGTTGTCAGATTAAATGCACAGGTTCTATGTCTTAATTATTTACATACAAAATCTTGAATTTATCATTGTAAATCATTTATCAATTCTTAAATGAATAACAGGGTAAATAGTGTCATCTTTAAGAAATGTAGCAGGAAAGTTTTTTTTCCAACAGGAATCCACGCAATGGGAGTTTTGCATGAGGGCGAAAATGTTCCCTATAGATTTTGCTCATATTTGAGTTAGTTGTCAGGAAGCTGCGTGGTTTAAAAGTGAATTCTGTGATAGCTGTTAGCTTCATACATTGCTGCACTATCAATAATAGAGAATGGCCATTTTTATATTATAATATTTTGACTCATCATTATATATACACAGCCTGGCCAAAAAAAAAGTCATTCTTTGGATGTAAACAGGTAAATTTGTAAGAATCTATGATTGGATCATTATTGAAGTGATTATTATGTTTCTAGTATGTTAACATGCAACATTTATTTCCATCAAGAGGGTCATCAATTTATGGTCAAGATCTTGTCAATACAAGAGTCCAGCACTCTGTAATGTCTCCTCCAGCACATCCCAAAGACTTTCATTGTGTGGAGATGATTCTTCATGCTCCCTCCCAACCATTCTTTCACAATTTGGAAGTGACTTAAACTGCAAATCATCGACTGGCCACTAGAGACAGGCTCCAGAAGGAAGCAGAATCTCATTGAGCCCATTGTTAAAATGCCCGACTTTACAGCTGAAAAACACATGTTTACAGCCTGGTACAAATTGCGGTTTTGGTCTATACGGCTAATTTTACCCTTTATGACAATTGAGTTTTTTTTTTTTTTTTTTTTTACTCATCCGTTTAAATTATATTAAGCTTTAAAGTTCTGCATTAATTAAGGGCGTGGCCACTTGAGTGACAGGTGGATTGCCGTTGCTGTCACAACTAGCGTTTGTCTCCTGTCTGTTAGACATCACGTGACCTTAGCTCCACCCACGTCCCACCTTTTTCGCTTAAGGCTAATTTATATTTCTGCGTCGGACCTGCGCCGCAGCCTCTACGCCGTGGGCTATGCGTCGATTTTTCATTTATACGTCTGCGTCGTTGTCCGCGTCGACGTGCAGTTACACATGCAGCGGGAGCATGTGTACCCCTGAGGGGGGTTCTGGCAGACCAATCACAGCGCTCGCAGTCCGTGTAGAATTGACGCTTTGTTATATTTTTGGAGAGGTGCACGTCAGGGTACGTTGTAGGCTACGCGTGCAACACACGGCCTACGTCGTAGCTACGGCGTACACTCAACGCAGAAGTATGCCAAGATGGCAACGGCCTGCCCCGCCCACTTTGGGCTTCAAACATGCTCTTTAGAAACCTATTGGTGAAGTCCCAGACATTACATGTATTCCATTGCATCCATTGTTTTATATAATCTAGAGTCTTCCCACATCATGTTTAAGAAATGAAAGCTACACACTCCATCAATGAGGGTTAAAAGAACTGTTGCCAAACTTATAACATGCTAGAAACATAATAATCACTGCAATAATGATCCAACCATAGACTCTTATGCATTTGTCTATTTAAATCTAAACAGCGACAATGCAATGTATGTGCTGTATATCATGTCCATTATTCTGATATCATTTCTTAAGTCTTAGTTTTTGTACTTACTGACTTGTGAGGAAATTCAAACGTGCCTTCATTTCCCAGACCGGTCATGTAGACGTAAATGTTGTCATTTGCTCCACTGCATTAAATGAAAATAATAATGTTTTTCATTTTAGCTGCAAATTCAAGCAACAATTACGGAGCCATGCACGAAAGCGGCAGATCCGTTACAATTATTTAACTGTACATCGTATCCCTAGGGATAATTGAAGGCAAAGCAGTTTTCCAAAATCCTCATGTAAAATGATTTATAATGTGATAAAATTGCTTTTTGACCAGTAGGTGGTGCTGTCATCTAATTCATTGAAAATGTTTGTGTATTTTGACAAAAACAAATGCTACAAGAAAGTTACAGCCTAAGCACATGTGCTGCTTCTTCAAATTCAGTGCTTGAATCTTAATGAACTGCACAAAAGGTACAATGACCATTTTAATAAAATAGTATTAATAATAAAATGAAATAAAATAAAAACATTGCATAACATATTGAAAGATTTCTTCTTAACAAACAAACCTTTTTATGACTTTCCTCCCTGTACTGTCATCCCCTTGAAGAGCGGCCAGGAAGTTCTCTGGGGTAACTTGCTGTAAGGTCAGAATGGTCATAATTATTGTAAGGAAACAATATTTAACAATATTTAACATTACAAATGTTACCTCTCCAGTGTAGTCCTTCGGAACTCCTAAGTACACGTTTGACGTGTCTGCTACACTTATAATGTCTCCATTTTGTGGGTTTCTGCAGGCAGAGAAGAAAAGGAACGCAATCAGCTCCAACTCCATCGTCACTTTTCTGTGTTGACGGGTTTCCAGAATTATTCAATCTAGCAAAGTTTTTATTATAATTTTTTTTTTTAATAACATCTTTATACTGCTATACTTCTGTACTGTACACTGTACTACATTTAGCCTACATTTTAACACTATACTTGTGTTATATGACCTTGACAGTAAATTACTAAAAACTAGTTTACGCTGTTATGGGGGTGTTTCTAACATGACTGAGGGAGTGATGGCAAATTTGACATCTTTATCTCATCTGACTATTGTATATCAAGCATTTTTTGGTCTTTTTTCTTTTGCTTTAGCAAACAGGAATCCAAAATCATGCATAGTATACTGTATAATCTTTCGTTCACCCCTCTTTTGCTTCTAAGAAGCCCAGATATGTAAGGGTCCATTACACTTTTGTTAGGTATGTTCAGCACGGAAGACTGAGGTCAAACGTGATACTTAAAAAATTCAGGAAATGACTCACAAGTGATTGCAAGCGATGTCATCATACATCATCACCACAATCTGCTCATCTGGAATTCCATGATTCTTAATTATCTGATATAAACCGCACACATTGGCCTGAAACACAAATGAAAACGATGATTTTCATGTTCAGTTACTGTCATCATCAGCACACCTCGAGGAATGTATGTTTTTGCTAATGAAAACAAGGACAAACCTGGTGTTGGTAATTTTCCCAGTCCTTTGAGCCGGCAACAAGGAGAACCCATTTTTTCCCAGACATTTCTTGAGCCTTTTCAAAACAAAGTCTATCGGAAATTCAATAATAATGAAAAAAATATATATATATAATTATTATTATGCAAACATTTTAAAAACAAAATAGATTTTTATTCTAATGCTTTTAATTGGAAAATGTTTACTTTTGTGATGGCTCATTTATAATGTGATTAAGGAAACAACACAAGCAAGTAGACGATATGTTACAAAGTTTGACAAAATAACAAGAGCTCAAGTATTGCAGTCTACTTAAGTGTTGCTTTCTGTTCATCAAGTGCTGAAATGTCAACCACTCATTGTAATGTTGAAAATATTTGTCATACAGGTCAAGAAATGTTTAAAGTTTCTATTTAACTGAATGATCTACATAATGAAATACAAGTGCTAAAAGTGTTTATTGATGTATCGATTGGCTCATATGCCATCATACCTGCGTTGAGTGTCAGGTGTTCCTCTGCGTCAGTCTAGATGTCTTCTGGTGCTTTTAGTCGGACGATCACTGTCTTTATATAGGCCATTTACTACTGTCATTTGAGACTCATGGGTGGAGAGTCTGTGCTGGTGGGAGGGTCAATTTAATATTTTGCAATATTTCCTATATTTCCTTTTTTTATTGAAAACACATGTAGGAAAGTTAATTTGGTTTGAATATGAATAGAATTACTGTAAAGCAAAGGTGCAGATGACATGCTTCAAAATTTTAGATACTAAGTCATGAAGTTCATCCATAGGTTTTCTCATATTAGTGTTTTCACATTTCATTGTCATTTGTGTGGGCTGCTTCTGTGGTTTCATCAGAAATGATTAGATCTACTGAAAAATGCAACTCCCAAGAAAGATATGAACCTGAAGATGCAGAGATACAGCCACCCCACCGTTAAGAGTAGTGAGAGAGGGAAACATTTTTTTGTTGTTGAGGAAAACAGGATTTTTCTCCACATAATGGACTTCAATGGCAACCAGCGGTTGAAGGTCCAAATCAATGCAGTTTCAAAGGAACACTCTAAAAAAAAAAAGGTTCTATATTGCACCAAAAATGGTTCTTGGCTCGTAATCATAGGGGAACCTTTTTTAGTGCTATATAGCACCAATTTTGGTGCTTCAGTGGTTCTTCAGTGGTTCTTCAGAGGTTCTTCAGCGGTTCTTCAGCGGTTCTTCAGAGGTTCTTCACCGGTTCTTTGACTAAGGTGCTATATAGCACCTCTGAAGAACCGCTGAAGAACCACTGAAGCACCAAAATTGGTGCTATATAGCACTAAAAAAGGTTCCCCTATGATTACGAGCCTTTTTTTTTAGAGTGAAGCGCTTCAGAGGCTCTGACCGATCCTAGACGAGGAACAGGGTCTTATCTAGGGATTCTATCTATGACTTTCACAATGAAATCTGTTTAGAAGATAATTGCAAGGGTACTATTTATAAATGAGTTTTAAATGAGAATTTATTATTACACTCTAAAAAAAAAAAGGTTCTATATGGCACCAAAAATGGTTCTTGGCTCGTAATCATAGGGGAACCTTTTTTAGTGCTATATAGCACCAATTTTGGTGCTTCAGTGGTTCTTCAGCGGTTCTTCAGAGGTTCTTCAGCGGTTCTTCAGAGGTTCTTCACCGGTTCTTTGACTAAGGTGCTATATAGCACCTCTGAAGAACCACTGAAGCACCAAAATTGGTGCTATATAGCACTAAAAAAGGTTCCCCTATGATTACGAGCCTTTTTTTTTAGAGTGTAGTTATGAGGTACTATTTGTGTTTAACATTTGTGAATTGAGTTTGACTCTTACAAAAGTTCAACGTTCTTATACGTTCAACAATTTATTGAAAAAAAAAAATCATTGATTAACCATTAAGATCAGCTGGATTAAAAAAAATACATAAAAAAT
Source organism: Gobio gobio (assembly GCF_949357685.1). Lineage (NCBI taxonomy): Eukaryota > Metazoa > Chordata > Actinopteri > Cypriniformes > Gobionidae > Gobio > Gobio gobio. The sequence goes on along the minus strand of NC_137113.1, from coordinate 5,550,261 downwards.
TGTAAACTGAACCAGAAGAGATGCAAATGAATAAAAAATTTCGACCTGTTGCGAATTTAGTACTGAAAGTTTAGAATAATGACAGCTGTTTGAATATGAATGCAATTACTGTAAGGTATGTGCAGATTAAATACTTTGAAAATATACAAAAGAAATGTTTTAAGTATTGTACAAATATTTTTTTAATATGAATAAATAAATCTTTAATATATACAGTATATATATTACAAAATGTATAGATTCTGTCATGAAGTTCACCCACAGGTTTTCTTCTTTTTCCTGAAAACTTCCATTTTGACATATATTTCTGTCACAAGTCTCTTTTGTGTTTTTGCATTTGTCGCATGCTTCTTTGTTATATTTTCTGTGTTTCCGTTACCCTCCTTAGCCTAGTTCTGTTCAGCTGTGTTTAGTTAATTATCACATGTCCTTCATTTATTCAGTTATCTTTGTTTGTATTTAAGTTCCTCTTGTTCACCCACTCCTTGTCTGGTCACCGTTATGTATCTTGTGTGTATGCCTGCTTGCTTTGAGAGTCATTCATCAGTAAACTTCCTTTGAGCAATATATTTACCTGACCTTGCCTTCCTGCCTGAGCGATCTGTAACAATTTCACAATGTATGCAATTTATGTGGGCGGCTTCAGTTAAGTTTCATCGGAAATGGTTAGATACTCCCAAAGCGTGACACTGTACAGTCAATCAGCAAATGCAACTTCCAAGAAAAATATGAGCAGTCTCATGAGCAGTTCTGAATCCCCTTAATAGCAGGTTTTACAGGGTTTCACATAACACACACACACACACACACACACTTTTAAATATATATGTTCATTTTGGTAGGGTTTCGATTCAATTCTGATTTGCAAGATTTCGATTCTCGATTTTTATTTGATTCAATGAATAGTTTTCAGAAATGCCCCAATAATTAAAAAAAAAAAGAATAAGATAGTTATTGTTTTAGGTTGTCTTAGATATCGAATCGACCACATTTAAAACAACAAAAATCTTTTTTGCCCAGCCCTACAGTTTGGGACTTTTTTTTTTTTAGGAATCTTTTGTCCTAATCTTCAAGCTGATCCTTGAAACAGTTCGAAATAAAGCATTTATTAATTTACTAACAATATAGAAATACCTTGTATTTTTTAAATTACATTTAACATTATATCACAACAAACATTGCCTGAGACATAGCCTAGTAAAGGGAGGAAATTAATAATATCAAAATCAAGTATGACAACGCAATATAAATAGATATATAAATACAAATATGAATGAATAATTCAATTGAACCAACAGAAGAAGAAGAAAAACGTATAATTTTATGCCATCCTTATAGAGAGGATGATTTATCGTTAATCCAAGATCAAGTCAAATTAAAAAGTCGTCTGGCATATTTATTGGAAATTCATTTACAGAAATATTTTACTCAATTCAAAAACAACTTTGGACCAAGAGGCTTTAATTATGTGACCGTTCCACAAACAACAGGTTTAATCTCCTGTGTCTATCTTGCATTTGCAGTAGAGTGGAGAAGGAATTGAATTTATGTCTGTTATAAGGCGTGATATGCACCGAGATCTTTAGCTGAATCACTCTTGTCCTGTTGCATACAGAGTCCAAACCTTCTCCTGTTTGTTGCAACACATTCTCACTTACAACTTGGTCAGGACCCCTTAGCGTCACTTTTTAACGCACTTTAGCGTAATTGTCCGACGCGCAGGGAACTCCGTTGATCAAGACGCATTTAATTCTTTGCATTTGTAAAAGCAGACATATTTTACGAATATTTATAGGCTACTTTTATATTGGAGCAACTAACCCAACTCCTCCTCTCAACCTACCCACTTCTAAACAATATAAAACACGTAACAGGCAAATAAAGTAAAGTCACAGGTATTTATTGCAAAAACTGACCAAACAGTATAAAAGTATAAACTCATGTTGCATTTCAAGTCTTCTGAAGTCACACGATATCTTAATGTAAAGAACGGAGTTGATCTTAATGTTTTAATCGTTGAAATAATGATCCCGCCACTCTGTGAACGCACACACGCCACTCAGTCATATCTCATTCAAAAGATACACCCAACTCTTTAGCATGATGCGATAGATCACGAGACACAAGAGCCAATGACATTTTACAATCAAAGCTGGCGTAATGATGCAATTGGTCACGAGACATACAAGAGCCAATGCAATTTCACTATCAAGCAGCGCAGCAAGCAGCCACGTGACAGTGACGTATGTCAACAAAGCGCCGCAAGAGCGATTCGAGAGCAGCCGGCTAATACAGCCGGTGCAGCTGCTCGAGGCTGCACAGACTCCGATGACGACACAGCTGTTCCACGTTTGGCCAGATTCACCGCATGACCGCATGATCACGTGTATTTCGTGTTTATTCTAAAACCTTCAGCTCCACTAATGCGCACAAATCTGTTTTTTATAACAGTAAAACCTCCTTTCATGTAGTCGCGATGTTATGTCATGTTTATCAAAATAAAACTGATTAAAAACATAGACCCCACTTCATTGATAGTGTAGGCTTATATGTTGAACTTTATCCTTGTACAAACAGACGCTGTATTAAGCAGTACATAAAGTATTACATGACAATAATGTCTCTGAAACATCTGTGTATTGCCAAATATTGCATTTATTTCACTCCAGCTGAAAAAGTATGCAAACACAGCGCAAGCGTCACTGCAGGAAGCAGAAAGTGTCCGACTTCACGTCTCTGTTTGCAGCTCCTCCCCGCCTGCACGCGGCTACTCTCACCGATCAGTTGCATCCGGCCGCAGCCGATGTCGAACACACCTAACGTTAAATATCTTCAGGCAGCAATTTTCGAATGTGTGCATGATCTTCTGCTGATAGAGACGCCGATCGCTTTTGGGGATTTTCTTCACACAAATCAATCGCTTGGCCTTTGAACACTTGGAATATTTGTACTTTTTGAATAAATTGTGCCTGCAGTCATATCTGCCTGTTATATCCTGTGTTTTAGATCATATAATACACAAATGGGTGACTGATGACTGATGGATCATTGCTCACCCACTGTCTTATGTCAAAGCCTCCTGAACTTAAGAGGCTGCGGAGTCTGTCAACAAGGTCTTTTGCGGTCTCACTTGTGGCAAAGTTCTGAAGGCAGTTGTCAACGTAGAAAGATTTCTCTACTGAGAACTGTGTCTTCAGGCTCACTGTGATCCAGGACGTGCTTCTGTAAAGCGACTGTTGCACAGCAAGGACTACACGTTGTTCCAAAAGGAACTACTTGCCATTCATACACATCTGGTGCCTTGTGTTTCTGAAGATTTCTCCAAATGAATCTCAGTAGTGGTTTGACTTCAGGCAAAAGGAAAACTAGGTGGAACATCCCGCGAATGTCACTACTAACAGCGATGGAATGTTCTCGAAATCGCAGAAGATCTGACAGAAGAGAAGGGCTGAATGGTGGACCTGGGAGCAAGTACTCGTTCAGGTTGTGGCCTTGGCAAGCAAACGAACAGTTGAAGACAGCCCTTTTTTTCCATGATGCTCCACCAGATGATGTGGAATGTACCAGCTCTCCCTGGAACGGTCAACCTGTTCAGGAGTGAGTTTTGTGATATAGCCAGCTTGCTGTAGCCTGACTCTCTCTTCTTGGTAGGCCACTGCTTGATCAGGATTCTTGTTAAGCCGATTCTCCATTTGTCAGGATTTGTTGAAGGGATGAGGCGAGGACTCAAAGATGCAGATAAATGGGCTTTTTAATGAAAATAATAAAACAAAAAACAAGACAAAACAAAACTACCCCGAGGGGGAAAAACAGACTTGACTTGACTTGACTTGACTTGACTTGACTTGACTTGACTGGCGCAGGGAAACATGAGGTAAAGACGACGATTCCGCACTGGACTGCAAACACAAGGAGATTAAATAGGGAACAAACAAAAGAGGGTAACGAAGGAAGACAGGTGGGGCAAATTAACCAATAATCAGGAAACAAGGTGGGCGGGGTTAGCAATAGACACGAGCACATGACACTTGACAAGACATGTGCTCACACCAAACATGACATGAACATGCAGCTAATGAGAACTCATCAGCTGCATGTTCACACAAAACATGACAACATAACGTAGCACGTAGCCAGTGAAAAACACCAACCACGTGCTACACAACATAAGACAAAACATAACATGAAAGCACACGGCCGATGAAAACATGAACCGTGCGCTACACAGACAGAAGAGCACACGCTCACGTGACAAGACAGAGTGACAAAACAAACACGCAGAGCATGAATGTCCGAATCCCAACACAAAACTGAAACCCAAACTAGACCGAAGTGCTGGGATCCGAACACCACGCCCGCACACAAAACAAGGACAGAAGAGCACGCAGCTCGAGCATGCTCAAAGCTGTGCGCTCACACAAGACAAGACGAACAATACAGGAGTGTCAGGGCTCTGTCGCAAAACCATGAATAAACTAGACAGAAGTGACAGAACCCTGACACCATTCCCCTTAATTGCGGCAGAACAGCTTCTTTGGGTGCATGTAGACAGGGAATACCTTTGGCACGTAGAAGAGGGGTAAGCATAATGCTGGATTCCGTTAACATCCTCTCTCACGGTTTTGTCCTGGAGAAGTTGGATAGACTCTTGGTCTTGTCTTGACCTTGTCAGTACCTTCTTGTTTTTTCGATATGGAAGAATGTCCATTTTCCACAGTTTCTCCACATTCGCATAAATGTCATTACTGGGCCGTAAGCTGTTGAAGAGACATTGCTGTGGGGAAAGTTGGCTGGTCACTTCTTGTGCTGGGCCTTGTTGTGTCCATCCAAGACGTGTTCTCACAGCAGGTTACGACTGTAACCCTTGTTCCCTGAGAAGGAAACAAGACACTGCATCTCGCCGCCACACCTTCATGCCTGGAGCGCTTGCTTCATCACTAGGGTTGGGAATCGTGAGAAATTTTCCGGTTCCGGTTCCGGTTCCGGTTTCGGTTCCGCCTAACGATTCCGGTTCCGATTCCGGTTCCATTAAAATTATTACACAAATAGTGGTAAAGGAAAAAGGCACAATACGCAACTCAAACAATCCATTTTGTGTTTATTACTTGCTCTAAAATTAATTTACAGGTTGGCAATGTCAAAAAAGTCCTGTACTGTACATATATTACAGTATTAATTAAGCCATTCTTGCAACACATTGTTTTTCAAATGAACACCTCTGAAATTGTCTTATTACATTTTATCTCTCTGTCTCTGAATAAAACCAAGTTATAAATTATATTTATTAGTTATATTTATTAATTAGTTGTATATTAATTTAATAGTAATTCAGTTATTCAGTGAACTTGTAAATAATAAATTGCAATTCAGCATTACAAAGGTAATTGTGCCTAAACGCTTACCTAAACCATGGTGACTCAACGGTTGACATACATATACATATATATATATATATATATATATATATATATATATATATATATATATATATATATATATATATATATATATATATATATATATATATATATATATATATATATATATGCCTTACACTATAAATCTGGTATAAGCCCTGAGGCACTTTGTGCTGTAGCAAATGTTTTGTCAAATTGCTAGTGCAGCCTCCTTTGCATGTTATTAACTTTTCACATTTTGCTTCATTATCATTCATTCTTTGGAAATGAATCCATACTTTTGACTTTCTCTTCGCCATGCTGGTGGTCAACGAGAAAATATCTGACGCAAAACCGTAAATGTGTAGCGCGAGGGCTTTCAGTGCTGAACTGCTGCACTCCTGGAAGCGGCAGGCAATGTAATTAATATTCATGATGAGGTGAGCCAGGGTTGCCAGGTTTTCACAACAAAACCCGCACAATTGCACAATCGCTTCAACCCGCGGACATGAAACACAGCCCGCGGCAACAGTGGAAAGCGGGAAAACCACGGACTTGGCAACACTGGCTGTCACTCGCTATGAAAGGATACGCTTCCAGCGCTTCGCACACACATTGCACCAGAACCGTTTTCGGAACCGAAACTTAGGAATTTCGCGCGGTTCTGGTATTTTTCAAAAATCAGTTTCGGTTCTGAATAAGAACCGGTTCTCGGTTCCCAACCCTATTCATCACTAAGAGTTGTGTGTATAATGTGCCGGCGTCCCTTTGTAGCTTCTATATGTGCCATCACATACTACGTCATGACGCAACACCAATCAGGATTGGAGTAGGATTTCATTCATAGACTTGGTCGGCGTTGTGTCATAGCTGGGGGCGTGACGTGGGGGCAGAGTCAACGTGGGGGACAACAGTCCTTTCCACCACAATGTAAAGGGATGGGGTCAAACCAGTTTAACCTTTGTAGAATCACTTTTGCCGCTCGACAGAGCAAGTTATATAGAAAAGCCATATTGGGTCAGATTGTCCGTACAGTATCTGTGACTGATAAACGACCCAACGGAATCAATGGTCAGATATGTCATTTTCTCATCAGAACACATGCTGCTCCGCCGACCCCCATATAGGTATGACAAGCCAACTTCATAAATTACCCAGTCTTTCGATGAAGACATTAATTCAGTATTCCTGACTTTAATGGATTAAAATATGTATTACATTTAACATAAGATCGTACACGTGTCATGTGCTATGAAATTGATATTTGGAGTTGACAACGTTGTCAGTGTCACAATATTATTAGAATTACTGACAAAAGCAAAGTTTTTTATTTACTTTTTTATAGCAACCGTCTTCATCAAAAGACTGGGTGATTTATGAAGTAGTCTAGCTATTATGTTGTATAATATTTGTGGGAGCAGCTGCATTTTGATGAGAAAATGTACAATTGCCGTATATATAATGTGACATATCAGTTTGAAGCACAAGCATGAGCCCAGCCCTTCCCATCATGAAATAAAGAAGACTTTGGAATGTTTTGTACATTAATAACCTCACGAATTATGTGGGTATGTGATCGCTCATCGTGAAAAACTGCTTTAACGATAAATTGAGTCCCGTGACAAATATGACTTTATTGACGTCTTGTTCAACAAACTTTTGCCATTGCAATTAATGAAATCTCTTTTCTAAACTTTACAATAATACCAGCATCATGCAGTGCAAATCTAATGGACATTTCACAGGCTTTGGGAATTGACAAACAGCTCCGTCTGCTTATTCGGCAGTATAAAACTTCAGATCAGGGTTTTTTTAACTTACTAGAGGTGCAGAACGCCACATGGCAACTTTTCGGGACTGCACCAAGCAAAAATAAATTCGTAATTATTACAAAGAGTAAAGATAAAGCATCTAAAATGGTCTCCGTGCATTCATGGCTTGTTTTCCCCCACGGCATATGGTGGATATTACATTTTGTGGGCGTTCCCAGTAATGCAGACCAAGTCTAGTATACTTCAGACGCGCTACGCTAAGGGAGTGTCTCCAAAGTGTCGTTAGACGCAGTGTCTCGCTCCCTTCTCAGGGAACAAGGATTACAGGATGACGATTTCAAAACACGGCCTCATGAAGCTTTGAAGCGTTATGAATCAGTGAGTCGATTCAGCAGTTTGGATCGCCAAATTTCAGCAGTTTGGCGGTTTGACACGCGATCCGAATCATGATTCGACTCACTGATTCATAACGCTTCGAAGCTTCATGAGCCGTGTTTTGAAATCATCATCACTATATAAGTCATTATTCAGGGGTTTTTTTGCGAACAAAAACTATTCTCGCCGATTCATAAAGTTATTGTAGAACCACTGTAGTGAGATGGACTTTGTAACGACGTCTTTAGTGCCTTTTAAGGGTCTTGAGAGTGAACCGTGCATTGTGCCAATGGAGGCCTTTCAGAGCCATCAGATTTCAACTAAAATATCTTCATTTGTGTTCCGAAGACGAACGGTGTCCAACGACATGAGGGTAAGTAATTAATGACAGAATTGTCATTTTTGGGTGAACTAACCCTTTAATTATCACCTGTCCTTCATTTATTCAGTTATCTTTGTTTGTATTTAAGTTCCTCTTGTTCACCCACTCCTTGTCTGGGCACCGTTATGTATCTTGTGTGTATGCCTGTGTAGCAACAATGACCCGATTCAATCAGATTTTGGGCCGAATACATCACCGGATGAGGCTTCTACACACCAACTCGTGACTCTCCTAATCAAATCAGACATAGACAATGGGGTGTGTGTGTAAGAGATATCGAAGTTAATGAACAACCACGATGTCCGCCAGATTGTCTGAGTCTAAAGGATGGAGCATCGAATTGTACCGCCTGAAGGCATCCACATGACTTTACACACACACACGCATATCAGCGCTGAAAGAAGACAATTCTTGCACAACACGTGTTACTTAAAACATGGGACTTAAAGAACTGTCTTAATAATGTTCAAATATATATAATCCGTTGATTTCATGTCTTTATACAATGTATTAGAATAACTAGGATGTTTACTGTTGTAAATCAAAACCTGTATGCCAGTAACTGTGATAATCTTGTATATCTGGACGCGCAAATCGCAGAATGACCGTTCTTAGTATCTCTGAAATCAGATTTTGATGCATAATTTCAGAAATACCAGCTTTCTAAAGAAAAAGAGGCTTAGAATTTCCACCCTATTGATTAACTCAGAGGAGGGGGGTTCAGAGAACAATGGAACACTCGCGCCTTCTCGAGAAGATCTCTCCACGGACGTGATTGGATCTTTCCATAAGTCGGGCTCGGCCACTCCATCTATAAGAGCAGAAGTTTATCATTAACTCAGCGCATTCCGCCGTCCCGAGGACCCTGGCCTTTGACCTTCCCTTGAGAGAGGGATTCCCTTGGCACCAAGCCAAGAGAGAGAGACCTGCAACTTCTGGAGCGACTTTCCTGAACTTCACAGAAATTCTCCGGACTCACCTCCGTAGCGAACTTCCACGACGATTCGAACTCAGACACGTACATGAGAGAGCCTAATGCAAGTATTATATTTCACCTTTAACTGCTTGTACGAGGTTGTCTTAATTAATCCTGATTCACGAAATCATAAATGTCTGAAGGGTTTTGGTGAAGTGATTGAACTGTCTCTCTCTCTCTCTCTCTCTCTCTCTCTCTCTCTCTCTCTCTCTCTCTCTCTCTCTCTCTCTCTCTCTCTCTCTCTCTCTCTCTCTCTCTCTCTCTCTCTCTCTCGTGGATTCTCTTTTTCCATCATTCTCTTCCCTTTGATTTTATTCGTTAAGTTTGATTTTTCCTTGTTTGTACCATATCGTTTGTTTCTCCTATATATATGCATATTTACCCCCGTGTGATTCGTAGCTTTGTATTCTATAGTGTTTTATTAAAACTCAATAATTGCATTAAATTGAATCCTTATTGTTTTGCTCACAAATCTCGAAGTCACTGAAGCGTAAGATCTAAGCTACCCATTTAAGCTTGATTTTCATGTATTACTACCTCAGTAATACAAATTGTGCAAACATAAGAGATATTATTTGTCCTGATCAAACAGATCAATGTTTCTTAAGGTTTGTAAGATTGATAATTGATGAAGAAATCAATTTGGATAAAGGTTACTTTTAAATGATTAAAGGTTCCGTTATACGTTAATTTTTCTGTACAACAAGCTAATAATATTCATAAACTCATGAATATTCATACCATTTGAATTAGTTATTCCCCAGAACTTATTGTTGTTACAGTGGTGGAGATATGTTCGAGCAGTTTCAAACTTTGTTTTTGTGAGCAATATTAATATTCATATTCATGTGTAATTTTTGGGTATTAATATTATGCACGCGCGTTTTCGTTCGTTTCTTTGAACTGTGAGACAAATCGCGCAAAGCGAAACTCACTCACTAAGGCACGACGCCGAGCTCAGTTTAAAGCATATTAACAGATGCTAAATTGGCAATATTAAATGTCCTGCAGAGATAAAGAAATCTCTGTTCAGTCCGTACATGAGTAATATTGTTTTGTCCCGCTTGACTTGAACGACGAAATCTTCTTTCAAGCGGAAGATTGAAATAGGGCGAGTCTCCCCTATTCAATAATAGGCCTAATATAATATTAAATCGTTAAAGATAAACGATAAAACTCCTGGTTTCGCGTTGGGGTAGCTACCCAAAGCAAAAAGACCTAACACATGATTCATAAATGCTGACTGACCTTCAGCCAGTTTGATAAATGTCTATTGGAGTTCTTTTAAATGTGAAGCAAAGCAGATGTTAATTCCTGTAGCCACATGTTTCTTGTGCCATTATAGCACAAAAGGGCCCGCCGTGGTCTAAAAGTCATTGTGTGTTAATTCTGGGTGCGGCCATTATATGATTTTTGGTCTTCAACCCCCACGAGCGTGTGTTGCAACTCCGCGTGCTAGACGCCCGAGGGCGCGAGCTCACAGCTCTCGAATTACACTTCCTCATAACTTTATCCCGAGCGAGCGCAACAACGCCATCTCGTAGGTATTTTCGGATAGTTCTACTCTCCGCTAGTAATTTTGTCTTGACAGACTTAATTTTCCTTCCTAAGTTGAGCATGTGAATTGTTAATGATTACTGTTAGGAACGTTTTCATTTATGCAATTTTACCAAGCATTAGGCAGCAACCAGGTCTCATTCTCGCTGATTAAAAACACTTATTTGAATTTGGGTTTAAAAGGAAAAATGAATTTCCTCTAACTTAAATTGAAATTAGGCTCTTAAAGTTACTGACAGTCCGCTTGGAAGGACGCCACCCTGTGGCCGTACCCTGCTAAGTCAGCTTACAGCTCTCTCTCTCTTTTCCACTTTCTTCCAATTCTGTGTGAAGTGCTTATTCCTGTTTCCCTTGCTGATTATTAATTTTTTTTTGGTTATTAATGATACTCCAACTTAGCATTAAATTGTTATAGGATATTATTTGGACTTGCTTTCTTTTATTTACATTCTCCCTACAGGCTAATTTAAATTTAAATTTTAAACTTGTTTTGAATTTAATTTGAATTAAGTTTGTCTTGTTTAATTTTAATTTTAATTTTCTATTTAATTTAATTTTATAAAAAAAAAAATTTTAATTAGTTAAAAAATTTTTTTTTTTTTCTTCCTCTCATTTGGGTTAGGTTCATTTTAATAGTTACCAACATTATCAAAATTGCCTTTTGTTTTATCATTATTTGATAGAAACCTTTGCCTTTTTCTAAATCACTCTCGATTTTGCATTTCCTTTTCGCCTGCAACCATAAATCACTTGATCCGGTAAACAATAGAGTCTTAATTAATTTTGATTTCGTCTGTTTACCCTCTTTTGTGTATTTATCGTAAGGCTCACAAGCATCTGTGGTGAACTGAGAATCGTCTCAACGTGGTCTCCACGAGCAAGGTTGTCCAACCGACGTGACCTGCACCGGCTGTGTGTGAATCTCGGTTTCTTTTACCTCTGTCCGCCGTTGCGGCACGCAGTGGCGACATCAGCAATCTGACACTCCAAAGCCAGTCAACCAGTTCAGCTGACACACACAAGGCAATTTCTGGCACCAGTACCTAAACCGGGGCTTTATAGGGAGCCACTCTTGAAAAAGAGGGTTCTGGGGAGCGGGCCAACTTTGCTGTGCTGGCTGGCGGTTGACAGGTGGATGCTGTCAGGTCGTGTTTAAGGTCTAAACTGTTTGAGTGGGCGTAACACGACAGAGTAACAAGGACCGAGGACACGGCAGTTGGGTGTTTGGGAACGCCCGGAAGGCCGACTGCGCCACTGGTTTCCGCCTGAGCGACCTCAAATCGCCCCGGATAAACTAAAGGTGATAAAATCCACATTATAAGCCAAATATTAGATACTCCCCGAGTATAGCCTAAACGTTTGGCCCACCTTTCCTCTCTAAGCCGCACCTTTTTCCTAGGTTTCCTACCCCGATAGCCACACATGCTGTAGGCCCTATCAGAAACTCTTACGAAAGGTAGCAGGCTTAACCCCTTTAGTGCTTCTCTAACACTCCCAGCGTTCGCGCTTATTCTCCTTGTTATTGCAGACCAATTCATTTTGTGTTTGTTTCACTGTGCTCTTTCCTACCTTCACTGTCCGGACTGTCGTAATCTTGTTTCTTTCAGTTCACCAAGAGACCCCAAGGAAAGCAAATTAATAGAGTGACAACCAAGCAGTCGGCGTCACCAGGTGACCCACAGGGCTACCGCCTGTCAAAGCCTCTATTTCAGGCCGATCCAAAAATTGGCCCGCCTAATTGCCTAACTGTCTAACTGTCTACATCAGTTAGCCAAAATTCTTGTCGACGGCATAGTCCGTACAAGAGCTCGTAAACCCTAGAACAAACTTGCATTGGCCTCTTTGTGTGTGTGTGCTGTGTTTCTCTCGCCCACAGTGAACCAGTATGTCCCGTTCATCCAGTCCCGCTGTCCCTTGGAATCGCCTAGCGGTATGGTTGGAAGCGATGACGAGCACTGTTCCGTCGGAGGACACCAGTGATCTGCAACTGCTGAGCCAGGAGGAACTGGACACAGAGCTAGACAAGCTGACGGCACACGACCCGACGCAGAGTTACTCTCACAAAGAACTGGCCAAGATCCTCGGGAGCCTCGCCCACAACCTCGTCGCCCAGGCACGGCTAAGAGAAAAGAGCCATACCGACCTGGAACAGGAAGCGGCAACACTAAAGCTCCAAGCCGAGGAGGCCCGGAGAAACCAGGCCCTCACCCAGAGTCATCTAGACCAGCTACTTCTAGAGACCGAGGAAAAGGGTGAAACGGACACAGAGCGAGAGAAAGAAGTAAAAAGATTTCAAAAGGCCCTGGAAGATCTGCGTCTGGACACAGACCGCAGAGAGCAGTCGGAGAAAGACACCAGGGAAGAACTCAACGAACAGCTCCGGCGAGGCGAAGCTCTCCTAGAGAGAGCCAACACTGCGCTCAAAGACAGAGATGCTAAAGCCAAAGCCTCCGAAAACCACTTGCAGGCTGCCCGAGCCGAGATCAATGAGCTGGTCCAGCAAAGACATGAGCTCAAAGATGAACTTGACCTTGTTCACAGAGAACTGAAACATTCCTATAAACTGCAAAGTGACCGGGAAGGGGGAACGCACCACACAAAGTTTCCCCCGACCAGCTGGTCCGCACCTTTCAGCCAAGAACCAAGAGCTGGAAAGGGGGGTGACAGCCCACTGCTCAGACTGTCACCTGCTAGCCTCCACGAACCCCCGCCAGCAGCGGAGGAAGGGACGCCCTTCCAGGAAGTCAGGGTCAGCAGCCACGTAGCTCATAAGGACCTTTACAAGCTGGCCAGAAATATCCCTACTTTCAGCCCAGACCCTGCAGGAGGACACGATGTTTATGCCTATTTGCAAGACATAGACTTTCACCTGCAGACTGTCGCTAACGCGAGCACTTGGGACAGATTGTGCCTACTCAAACTCACGTCTAACCGGGACGTACGTAGCTTTCTAGACCGCCAACCAGAGACTGTCAAAGCGGACTACGGGCAGCTACGACGAGCTTTAATTCGTGAATACTCTGATCCAGAATCAGTCCAGGGGCTCATCGCTGCTGTGGACCTCAGGCAAGGTCGACTTGAAACCCCACAGAACTTTTATAATCGACTGCGACGTACCTACTTCGGCGCACGAAACGAACCAGGCATGGAGGAGGACCTCAGCTTCAGAACCCTGTTCCTCCGAAACCTCCACCCCACGATTAATCACCATCTGGGAGTTCTGGTTTGTCCACGCAGCATGTCCACACAACAGTTAAGAGACTTAGCTCACAAGGCTTACACCAAGCAAAAAGCTATTTCTGAAAAGACTGTAAAACACCCAACCATTTGCCCTGTCTCTGAGCATCGCCCAGAGCTGACCCTAGAGGGCGCCCAACAGAACCACAGTTACGGACCCGTCAACAGAGAGTCTACACCGTTCCAAGCCAGCAGAGGGCAGCATGATCGTGGTAATGCCCATCCAAGGTACCAGAACGATCGCTCTGGAGGATCCTGGGACCAGCCTCGCCCCCTCCACAACCAAAAGGGGAGGGGCACATGGGAAGCCGGCCGGCAACCCAGAAGGAGCCGAACCCGCTCTCCCAGAACGCCAAGCCCAGAAAACCGACGGAGGGACCACTCTCAACGTGGTACTGGTAAGCGCGGATCTGAGCCCACGGCTAACAAGAAAAGCATGGTCGAGTCCGAAACTGCAGAACTGCTGAAGGTACTGAAGGAGTTTCTACAAAAGAAACCCCGCAAGACAGACAAGAAGGATGAACCAGACACCGCATGACTGGACCGGACGCCTGAAATCAACCTTCCTGACCTTTCTGCAACTGAACCTAACACCCAGAACACTGTTTCCCAACCACAGACTCTCGAACTAACTGTTGCACCCCCACATGTCAGCAACACCCACTCACTTCAGCTGACAGCAACACTTCTTGACCGAGACAGTGTCACTCCGCACACCAAGGTACATGAAAGTGCTGTCCTGGTTATCTGCACTCACAGTGAGACACAAGAGACATATCCCGACTGCCTACCGATCAACACACAGGCCCCAACACCCAGACTCTTGGGGAACCTGATCGAGAGGGGAATGGCTCGAAAACTCTACCTAACCATCACCTTGGAAAAGGAACTGAGGCTCGAAGCCCTGGTTGACACCGGCTCCGACCTAACGTTGATATCCGTTCAACTGTTTGACAAACTCAAATTTGAAGCACAGAGACAGAATCGCACTCTTAACCTTCACACGTGTAAGCTGAATGTGCAGTCGTACAGCCAAGACGACATCCAGCTCAAAACCATAGCTCCCATTCACCTGACAGTTGGGCCTATGAGTCTTGTACATCCTGTCTATGTGTCACCTATGAACACTTATCCGTTTCTCATCGGCAAAGACCTGCTGGACCGTTTCGAACCTTTACTGGACTTCAAACAGCTGAAATTCTGGGCACAAGTGCGAGAACCTCTTCCCCTCCAGACACACAGGTCTTCTGAGCAAGACTGTCAGGTCACAGAGGTCACGGCAACCCCAACAGAACCAGACTGTCAAGTCATAAAGGTCACGGGAACTCCTGCAGCCAGCCGTGAGAACACAGTCTCAGACCCAGAGCAAACTTCAAGTTCGCTACTCTGCACATTTCAGCTCACCATAGACTCTGATACCTACAGCCCCAAGGTCATGACTGACCTGCAGCTGAATGATATCACCACAACGAACACTATTCTAGCATTATGGGCAGACAACTCAGCCATTAGTCTCTCACTGTTCAATGCACTCAGGGAACACGCACCAGACCCGCCTTATGCCAGCAAGCGCACCCGTTTCCCTTTGAACTCACACCCCTCCTCTATGGTGTCCGCCAGAGGAATCTGTGCGCTGCGCTTGACATGGAATCATCGGTGCCTGACCCATTACTTCCTGGTCCTTCCGGACCCGCCCCACGATGTTTACATCGGAGCAGACATTTTGGTTCGCCTCCGGGCTCATGTGGACACGTTTAACGAAGTGGTATGGGCCCCATTGACTTTACAGCCACATGTTTCCATCAGCCATGACAACCTCATGTCAGGACAGACCATCCCTGAGGTCTGCACCCTAGTCAACGAACAGGGAATGGTGGTACCAGCATACACCAAAGGGGTCGCTGTTCGGCTCAACATGCGATGTGGTCAAACCTTAAACCACACACTGGGTTTCTTCCAACCCTCACCTGAATGTGTGGAACTCGGACTCACACTTGAAGCCACACCCCTCACTGAAGTGTCATCTCGTGTAGTCTACATCCTCTTCAACAACTGCACAGCAACTGACATCAACATTCCCAAGGCCTACCGGCTGGGATGGCTAGTGAGCCATGACTTTCATGACTTTGAACTTGTACTACCCATCATTGGGCCCATTCCACCTGCACTGATACCCGAAGGGAGCACAGATAACACACTGTTCACCGCACCCTTCAAATTCATTGCCATCACATCTGTCATGCCAATGACCAAAGACCAGGTGTGCCGAACGGAGCTGACTGAGGACAGTCACCTCGCGGTGTACACAGTCTCCCACCAGCCTGTCGGTGAGACTGATGACCCTGCCACACCTCCCAAGACCAACCTGACTGATGACACACATACGGAGGAACCGTACCCAGGTTTTGAGTCTCAAGTGCAGCAAATTCTACGAGACGCTGACGCGCTCCAGAGCGAGACAGACCGTCAAAGACTCAAACAAGTCCTTTACAAGTTCAAAGAATCCTTTGCCAAAGACTCTTTAGACTGCGGTCTCACCAACCTCCACACGGTGCGCATCCCAACGCACCCTGATGCGCCTCCCACTTTTGTCAAGCAATACAAGATTCCCATCGCCTCACACGAACCAGTGCAGGAGATCATCGAATCCATGCTTGAAAAAGGTGTCATCCGTCCTTGCAACAGTACCTTTTCAAGCCCCTTGTGGCCTGTGCTGAAAGCCAGCGGAGCCTGGAGACCCACGGTCGACTATCGGAAATTGAATCAACAGGTACCGTTGTCAAGATGGCCTATGACCCAACTAGAACAAGAAATACCCCGAATCAGGGGAGCCACAATCTTCTCTACACTTGATGTGGCCTCTGGATTCTGGACCATTCCGGTGCACCCAGAAGACCAACACAAGCTAGCATTCACATTCGGCAACCGACAATACACCTTCAACAGGTGTCCGTTCGGCTATGCCAACTCACCAGCTGAGTTCAACATCTTTCTGAACAAAGCCTGCCCAGACGCCAGAGTAAGAGGCAACCTGATCTATGTAGACGATGTTCTCATGAAGAGCACAACGGTGGCCGACCACCTGAATGAAATAGACTATGTTTTGAACCAACTGTCCGCAGCCGGTGCCAAGATCGCCCTCCACAAAGGACAGTGGTGCCGGACCAAGGTCAACTACGTGGGCCTGCTCATCGGATCCCAAGGCATTGAACCTCAATCAAACCGTATTCATGCCATTCAAAACATCAAGCCTCCTACAAACGTCTCTGAGCTGCGCAGTTTTCTAGGGGTATGCAATTACTCCCGACAGTTCATTGAAAACTACTCAGACATTGCTAGACCTCTAACAGCCCTGCTGAAGAAAGACTGTCCTTTCGTCTGGTCAGACGCTCAAGAATACGCCATGACGGCACTTAAAAGACATTTATGCACAGCTCCATGCCTTGCTTACCCCGATCCACAGAAGGAATTCTACCTGGAAGCCGGGTTTTCCGACCAATGTCTCAGTGCTGGCCTATATCAACGACATGACCAAGACAAAAAGGTGGTCGCATATGCCAGCAAAACGCTTCTCCCACCAGAGTGCAAGTTCTCTGACTGTGAAAAAGCTCTGTTCTGCACGGTGTGGGCCATTCAGCGATTCTCCAACTACATTGAGGCACAGAAAGTTATCATTGAGACTTGCCACCAGCCCGTAATGTTCCTCAACAGCCAACGCATCCGAGATGGCGTTGTCACTAATTCACGTATAGCCACATGGTTAATGGCCCTCCAGGGACGCAATGTTGAGGCACGGTACGCACAAAATCACAAGTCTGCACTGGGCAATGGCCTGGCTGCATGCCAAAACTGCTCTGATAACACGCCTGCTGCTGCAGCGGATGCACAAGAACCCCAACCACAACAACTGACCTGTCACAGATACTTTGAACCGAATGCGTGCCAGGGCATGCCCACGGCCTACGTCGATGGGTGCTCTTACAACCACGACGGCGTCCTAAAGGCAGGTGCAGGAGTGCTGTGGGTGAACGATCAGCCGTGCCCACCACAACACTTCAAGTTGGGCCCCCAGTCAACGCAATATGCAGAGATAGCAGCTATTCTCATAGCCCTACAGATCGCATCAGCCAATGACATCAGAGAACTGCTCATCTGCTCAGACTCTAACTATGCCAGACTCAGTTTCGTGTGCCACCTTCCAAGCTGGAAACAGAATGGTTTCAAGACCGCTAACAACAAGCCAGTCAAACACCAACACCTGTTCCAGGAATGTGACAACATCACAAGAACACATGACCTGACAGTGTACTGGAAGAAGGTAAAAGCACACTCGAAGCTACCAGGTCTCGACAAAGACTTAAATGACCAAACAGACGCCCTCGCCAAGACGGGCGCACTACACGGCGACATGTGGGTACCCCCAAACCCCACATCCAGCCCCAACGTTGCAGTGCTAACCCGCAGCAAGCGACCGGCACCGGCTACAATGCCCGCCTCGCAGCCGCTATCGCTAACTCCGCAGATTTCCAACAACGACATCACGGATATGCAAGCCTCTGACACTGCAATAAAGACCATTCTTGACCACCTCTCTGTCCCCTCCTGCCACCCTATCACTGACTCTGAGCTCACTGATGACTCAAGCCTCAGACATCTACATAACTCCAGACACATGTTGCGTATACATGACAACATTCTGTGGTTTGCGCCTGATGACAGCACAACGCCACGGCTTGTGGTGCCACGGTCGCAAAGGGGGGTCATGCTAATGTATGCCCACGACACACCATGTGCTGGACACCACGGCACCAGAGCCACGTATGACACACTGAAACAGGTGGCATATTGGCCCGGGATGCAACAAGATGTGGCAGAATATGTCAGAGAATGCCTGGTTTGCTGCCAGTTCCAACCAGCAAACCCGAACCACAGAGCCCCACTGCAACGCAGAGGGATCACGTTCCCGTGGTCAGACCTACAAATCGACTGGGTGGGACCCCTGCCCAGGTCCGCAAGAGGCAACAAGTACTTCCTCACGGTGGTGTGCCAGTTTACCAAATGGGTAGAGTGCCTGCCAGCACCCAATGACACCGCCCAAACCACAGCATACCTCCTGATGAACCACATCTTCTCCCGGTTTGGATTGCCACTGAAAGTCAACTCAGACAGAGGCACCCATTTCACGGCCGAGATTATGCAACAGATCTGGAAATGCCTAGGAGTACGGGCTAGACTTCACATCAGCCACCATCCAATCTCGTCCGGCCAGGTCGAGAGATCGAACCGAACGGTGGTCGCCATGTTGAAAAAGTATGTGTCTGCTAACCAGAAAGACTGGGATTTGAAACTCCCCCTCGTTCTGATGGCTCTCAGAGCTACCCCGCAGGAATCGACAAGGGTGTCCCCCTTCGAGCTCATGACTGGGCGGCAGATGACTCTGCCACTTCACTTGCTGTACCAACCCGGAGACTCCAATCTTGTCACCGCGTACACCACATTCCAGTACCTCGAGGAGCTCCATAGACACTTAAAAGCAACCTTCGCGTTTGCCCAGCAACACCTGCAGAAAAGCGCTGAAGGTCAGAAAGCATATTACGACCGGAAAGCATCACACCAGGAACTGGATGTGGGCGACAAGGTCTTGTATTACAGCTTCAACCCGCCACCTTTGACAGGCCCCCGGCGGCTGTCGAAGAAATTTCTGCCTCACTGGACGGGACCCCATGAGATTATGGACAAACTCTCCCCAGTAGCGTACCAAATCCAGTTAAACCGGGGATCCAGAGAACCAGTTCTCAAATGGGTCCACCGGAACCAGATTAAGAGACATGGGGCCACTAGCATAGAAAGACAGGGAGGGGCCAATGCAAGCTAAAACTCAACCGCCGTCACCGAAGCGAAAAGACTGTCCCATCCAACCCGGGACAAACCTTGCTGACCTGTTCCTTTTCTCTCTCACCTGCTCCTCCCTACCTCTCTCACTCTCCTGCCTGTAATAGGATGCGGCTGTGGATCATCCTCCTGTGCCTCCTGTCAACCAGAGGCCAGCCGCCACCCGACCTCATCACAACAGGCCCCGCCTCTGGCATTGTATTGAGAGAACAACCGGGGCTCCTGATCACCAATTGCCGGACGCACACCCAGAAAGTGTACGTTCGACTCGACCCTCGCAACGTCTACAGAGCACACTACCCCAAAGCAGTAGCCCAGTACAGCTGGGCCGGTGCCCGATGGACAGAAGACTCTCTCCTCCATGCCGAGGCCGATGTCAAGCACATGCTCAACCAACTGGAGAAGATGACAGTCACCCAAGCGGAGTTAGGCGGACACAACCGCCGCTCCAAACGGTTCCTGGGAGCGTTGCTCGGAGCCGCCGCCGCCGTTGGAACTCTGTTTAACATTGGCATGTCCAGTGTCAACGCAGTAAACATAGCCACGATAAGACGGCATGTGGCTGAAATTCAGACGGAACTCCCACAGCTAAAAGAGCAACTCACCACACAGAGTGCAGCTTTACAAACCGTCGGCCAGACATTAAGAGGAACGGTGGTAATTCTGAACACCCACAGTGTCCTGTTGAACCAGACCGTGAACTCCATGAAACAGCTGTTTACAGTCTTCCAGAATGACTTTGCTCAAACGCAGCTGGTAACAGCCTTAATGACTGACATGCTACGGGAAATAAGCTCCTCCATCGACAGCTTAGCCATGGGTAGAATACCACCATACCTCATACCCTTAAGCCTGGTGCAAAGTGTGCTGGCGTCTGCTATCAACACACCCGCCGACCCTCTGCAGGTACACCTGGCCTACTCTCTGGGTAGCGCCATTCCCCTTTATGTGGACCCCGAACAGAAGGAGATGGGTTTCCTTCTTAACTTACCCATCATCGAGTCGAGCCGAATCTACCGACTCAAAGACATTGTCAATGTGGGCTTTTGGAAGGGTAACACACACCTTAAGCAAGCCCTTCCTCAGAGACAACACCGAAGGAATCTGCGGACTGCAACCAATGATCAGCAACACCCGCTGCCCTACCGATGCCACGCCTCGTACCCAAGTCACCGAGACGCAGGCAGAGATCGTAGGTGACAGGTGGCTCGTCAACACTCCGTTGCGTACCGCTATGCTGATCTACGACCAGCATGACACCGCCACCCGCATCAACTTGCTGGACCAGAGCATGTGGATCCAAGTACCACGAGGGGCCATCCTCCACCTGGACGATTTGGCTTTGTACCATCTCCCAAGTGAAGAGTATCAGTCAGAGCTAGAAATCCCAGCCTTTTTCATGGACCACAACTTCACCCTAGCTCCAGAACTGGAACGGTGGATTGAAAAAGGGGGGCCCCAGCTCATTGACATTGCTCCCCTCGACACAGCCCTCCAAGCATTGTCCCGATTGCCTATCCTGAATACCTCACCTGTTGTCCAGACCTGGACCGCCGCTGACACTGCGCTATGTATCTCCATGATCATCGGCAATACCCTAACCCTGGGCATGGCCTTTCTCCTGTACAGGAAGTTCAACGAGATGAAAACCTCTACAGCCAAACTCACGACAGCCGTGTCTGGAGGTCTCCGATGGAAACCCCGGAGGGAGGGTACCATGCCAGAAGCAGATGCGAACCTCGTCGAGCTGGCTCCTCAGCCATAACGAACACCTGCTACCCAACCATCCCAAATCACCTGCCATCCGACCATTGCGATGGGGGTTGTCCGATAATGACCACAGGACATCATCCGACAAAAAGGGGGATAACTGTAGCAACAATGACCCGATTCAATCAGATTTTGGGCCGAATACATCACCGGATGAGGCTTCTACACACCAACTCGTGACTCTCCTAATCAAATCAGACATAGACAATGGGGTGTGTGTGTAAGAGATATCGAAGTTAATGAACAACCACGATGTCCGCCAGATTGTCTGAGTCTAAAGGATGGAGCATCGAATTGTACCGCCTGAAGGCATCCACATGACTTTACACACACACACGCATATCAGCGCTGAAAGAAGACAATTCTTGCACAACACGTGTTACTTAAAACATGGGACTTAAAGAACTGTCTTAATAATGTTCAAATATATATAATCCGTTGATTTCATGTCTTTATACAATGTATTAGAATAACTAGGATGTTTACTGTTGTAAATCAAAACCTGTATGCCAGTAACTGTGATAATCTTGTATATCTGGACGCGCAAATCGCAGAATGACCGTTCTTAGTATCTCTGTTATCGCAAAATTATGACTAGGCCAAATTTGGTTCAAAAATCAGATTTTGATGCATAATTTCAGAAATACCAGCTTTCTAAAGAAAAAGAGGCTTAGAATTTCCACCCTATTGATTAACTCAGAGGAGGGGGGTTCAGAGAACAATGGAACACTCGCGCCTTCTCGAGAAGATCTCTCCACGGACGTGATTGGATCTTTCCATAAGTCGGGCTCGGCCACTCCATCTATAAGAGCAGAAGTTTATCATTAACTCAGCGCATTCCGCCATCCCGAGGACCCTGGCCTTTGACCTTCCCTTGAGAGAGGGATTCCCTTGGCACCAAGCCAAGAGAGAGAGACCTGCAACTTCTGGAGCGACTTTCCTGAACTTCACAGAAATTCTCCGGACTCACCTCCGTAGCGAACTTCCACGACGATTCGAACTCAGACACGTACATGAGAGAGCCTAATGCAAGTATTATATTTCACCTTTAACTGCTTGTACGAGGTTGTCTTAATTAATCCTGATTCACGAAATCATAAATGTCTGAAGGGTTTTGGTGAAGTGATTGAACTGTCTCTCTCTCTCTCTCTCTCTCTCTCTCTCTCTCTCTCTCTCTCTCTCTCTCTCTCTCTCTCTCTCTCTCTCTCTCTCGTGGATTCTCTTTTTCCATCATTCTCTTCCCTTTGATTTTATTCGTTAAGTTTGATTTTTCCTTGTTTGTACCATATCGTTTGTTTCTCCTATATATATGCATATTTACCCCCGTGTGATTCGTAGCTTTGTATTCTATAGTGTTTTATTAAAACTCAATAATTGCATTAAATTGAATCCTTATTGTTTTGCTCACAAATCTCGAAGTCACTGAAGCGTAAGATCTAAGCTACCCATTTAAGCTTGATTTTCATGTATTACTACCTCAGTAATACAAATTGTGCAAACATAAGAGATATTATTTGTCCTGATCAAACAGATCAATGTTTCTTAAGGTTTGTAAGATTGATAATTGATGAAGAAATCAATTTGGATAAAGGTTACTTTTAAATGATTAAAGGTTCCGTTATACGTAAATTTTTCTGTACAACAAGCTAATAATATTCATAAACTCATGAATATTCATACCATTTGAATTAATTATTCCCCAGAACTTATTGTTGTTACACCTGCTTGCTTTGAGAGTCATTCATCAGTAAACTTCCTTTGAGCAATATATTTACCTGACCTTGCCTTCCTGCCTGAGCGATCTGTAACAATTTCACAATGTATGCAATTTATGTGGGCGGCTTCAGTTAAGTTTCATCGGAAATGGTTAGATACTCCTCAAGTGTGACACTGTACAGTCAATCAGCAAATGCAACTTCCAAGAAAAATATGAGCAGTCTCATGAGCAGTTCTGAATCCCCTTAATAGCAGGTTTTACAGGGTTTCACATAACACACACACACACACACACTTTTAAATATATATGTTCATTTTGGTAGGGTTTCGATTCAATTCTGATTTGCAAGATTTCGATTCTCGATTTTTATTTGATTCAATGAATAATTTTCAGTAATCCCCCAATAAAAAAAAGAATAAGATAGTTATTGCTTTAGGTTGTCTTAGATATCGAATCGACCACATTTAAAACAACAAAAATCTTTTTTGCCCAGCCCTACAGTTTGGGACTTTTTTCCTAATCTTCAAGCAGATCCTTGAAACAGTTCGAAATAAAGCATTTATTAATTTACTAACAATATAGAAATACCTTGTATTTTTTAAATTAAATTTAACATTATATCACAACAAACATTGCCTGAGACATAGTAAAGGGGGGAAATGAATAATATCAAAATCAAGTATGACAACGCAATATAAATAGATATATAAATACAAAAATGAATGAAGAAGTCAATTGAACCAACAGAAGAAGAAGAAAAACGTATACTTTTATGCCATCGTTATGGAGAGGTTGACTTATCGTTAATCCAAGATCAAGTCAAGTTAAAAAGTCATCTGGCATATTTATTGGAAATTAATTTACAGAAATATGTGACTCAATTCAACAACAACTTTTAAACAAGAGGCTTTAATTATGTGACCGTTCCACAAACAACAAGTTTAATCTCCTGTGTCTATCTTGCATTTGCAGTAGAGTGGAGAATGAATTGAATTTATGCCTGTTATAAGGTGTGATATGCACCGAGATCTTTAGCTGAATCACTCTTTTCCTGTTGCATACAGAGTCCAAACCTTCTCCTGTTTGTTGCAACACATTCTCACTTCCAACTTTGTCAGGACCCCTTAGCGTCACTTTTTAACGCACAGGGCACCCCTTTAGCGTAATTGTCCGACGCGCAGGGAACTCCGTTGATCAAGACGCATTTAATTCTTTGCATTTGTAAAAGCAGACATGCTTGAAGCACAAGCATGAGCCCAGCCCTTCCCATCATGAAATAAAGAAGACTTTTGAATGTTTTGTACATTAATAACCTCTGGCATTATGTGGGTATGTGATCACTCATCGTGAAAAACTGCTTTAACAATAAATTGAGTCCCGTAACAAATATGACTTTATTGACGTCTTGTTCAACAAACTTTTGCCATTGCAATTAATGAAATCTCTTTTCTAAACTTTACAATAATACCAGCATCATGTAGTGCAAATGTAATGGACGTATTTCACAGGCTTTGGGAATTGACAAACATTTTATACTGCCGAATTGCTTATTTGGCAGTATAAAACTTCAGATCAGGGTTTTTTTAACTTACTAGAGGTGCAGAACGCCACATGGCAACTTTTCGGGACTGCACCAAGCAAAAATAAATTCGTAATTATTACAAAGAGTAAAGATAAAGCGTCTAAAATGGTCTCCGTGCATTCATGGCTTGTTTTCCCCCACGGCATATGGTGGATATTACATTTTGTGGGCGTTCCCAGTAATGCAGACCAAGTCTATACTTCAGATGCGCTACGCTAAGGGAGTGTCCCCAAAGTGTCGTTAGAAGCAGTGTCTCGCTCCCTTCTCAGGGAACAAGGATTACAGTCGTAACCCGAGACGTTTTCATGATTTATGGGGACTTTACATAATGATTGTTATACTGTACAAACTGCATCTACCCATCACACTATACTTTCTGCATTTTGACATTTTCAAAAAAAAACATAATTTAGTCTGAATTATAATTTTCCTCATGGGGACCAAAAAATGTCCCCACACAGACAAGAATTTCGGATATTGCCATCTGATATTTTGTCCTCATAACGTAGGGTCTACCTGAACCACACACACAAACACACACGTAATTGGTGCATCATACCTGAACATGTACAGTGGCTGATTTGGCCCACTTTTCAGTTTTGCCCCATTGGTCTTGTGAGGTGATGACAAAATGTCAAAGAGAGACGCAGCAATTTGCTTTCCACACAAAATAAACATGTTTTCCTCCAGGAACAAGGATATAGGATATTAGAGCGGATGCAAAGACAACATTTCCAAGGACATTTCCAAGTGAAAGCTGGTGCATGAATGACAGCAGAAGTGTTTATTTTTTTCTCATTCCCTGCCTTTCTCTTCCTCTCAGGCTTTTGAAAGAACAAACAGAGAGATTAAAACAGAAAACTATTATACTTAAAATAAACTAACCTCTTTTACTACCAGAGTAGAAGTAGGAGAAAACAGCCATTATTTAGTGTATTCATGTATAATTTGGAAGTAAAGTGGAGCTCAGCATTAAGCGTTTTCTCTTCTACACAGCTGCATTCATCAGTGTCACACACACTCGGGTTTATAAATCTAAATGCACTGAAGCGTGTTTCTGTCTCCAGCCGTCTGTGGCACTATGGGAGAATGTGTGTATATTAGCCGTGGAAATTCCTACTGTGATATTTTTAACATTGTCCAGTTTGTTGGACAATAATAACACCAGCTACAAAGTTTTTGTTTTAGTTAACCTGAGATGAAGTGTGATAAGACAACAACAGAACTGAACACAAATAGGCAGCTTTGTTTGATCTGTTTAGTGATGTAGAAACTGCTGCAGAACTAGATTGATTTTCAGTGTTTTTCAACTGGTGGCTCAAGACCCAAAATTGAGTGAGGGGTCTATCCCGTTCTGAACTTCCTTTAGGTTTCAGAGTTGACTGAAACACTGGCTAAATCAGCTAATGTCAAAGTATCTCCAGCAAATCTCCCAAACATAAATGAAATGGGAGGCAGAAAGTTGTTTTTCAGTTTTTCTTCTCTTTTTTCCCCTAATAGTGTATACATAAATCTGTAAATCAGTGGTTCTCAACGTGTGGGGCACGCCCCCTAGGGAGTCAGGCGCTGGTCATTCAAAAGCTAAATGCAGAAAATATGATGAGGCATATCTTGTTCTCGGCTTCACTGTTAATGTGGTTACGAGGAGGAGAGGCCCCTGTGTGTCCTATGTCTTATGCTGCGTTCACACCAAACGCGAAAAGAGCGTCCAATTCAGGTCGATCGCATCAAGTTGGACGCTTGAACATTTTGAATCCACTCGCGTATGGAGACAGATTTGACGCAATAATAATTCACGCAAAAAACAAGATGCACACATGTAGCCAATTTCACATGCATAAAACCAAATTCACGTGCACAAAAAAAAATTCACGTGCGCAAAATCAAATTATATATTCATAAAATACATTTCACAAATGCAAAACACAATTCGTAGATTTACAACTGTGCACAAAAACTTTCGAATGTTTAAAATGTACACGTTCATCCTGTAATGTGAATGTGCAAACCGTCATTCACGTGTGAATTGCCTTGGATTTTTGTGTGTGTGTTTTTGAGACTTTCCTGGCAGCGCTCTCCTCCCACCCGGATCAGTTGTACTCTTTAGCCAATCAGATTTAAGCTTATCAATCAGCCAATCATTATCGTGTGACGGCGGGCCCCCCTGGGTGTTACGTCATCAGCTTTCCACCTGGGTGTTACGTCATCAGCTTTCGACCACGGTTAGAGATCATGGCTAAGCAGCAGAGGTATGTGCAGTTTGATCGGTTCATTTCTGTGTTTACTGAAGCTAAGAAGTTAGAGATCAGCTGAAGCGATAGTTTATTAACTGGTGTGTGTGAAAATAAACATTTTAAACACTTCATTAGAGAATGAGTAGTAGTGGAGGTAGACTTTAAAACTTAGGCTCGTTTGAGATGAGCAAAATCTGTGCAGAACCGATCACCGGTGATAACCCCGAGATGCATGCCGGTTAGAAATGTGTCCGAACGTGGTCCGACTTGCTCTGATGTCATGCTGATGTGTGTCAAAAAACTCAAAAGTTTTTGACGTATTGGATTCTGCAGTCAGGCGCAGTTGCTACCAACCGACTGCTCTGATCAAAAGCATGATGGGAAACGACTTGCTGACGACACAGCTTAATGCTTATTGGTTTAAACAACCGTGATGTATGGTTCTTTTTTAAAATGACTCTGATATCATGTTTTTATGTGTGAATATTCCCAAACTCTCGGACAGTGCAATCTCTCTGTGGGTTATGTGATTGTTGTCATATTTATAAAAAAATATATAAAAACATAAATGTAATTCAAGTAAAAATTATTGATAAACACGTCTTTCGAATGGAAATAAAAACCAAAAACTTTGGGTGTCTTGTTCATAATATTTATTTTCATATAAAAGTAACAGAACTTAAATTACATCCAGTTTTTCAGCAACAAAGTGCACGAGTGGGAATCTCGCGATATCCGTCTTTGATCTCGCAGGTGTCTGAGCCACTACAAGAAGAGAGAACTGTCCGTCTTGCCTGCACTTATTTCACTCCTCCCCTCACTGCAGCCGCCTAGTCTCGGCTGAATTTCACGGGATATAACAGACAACAGGCACACTTTATTGAAAAAGTTCAAGAGGCCAAACGATTGATTTGTGTGAAGAAAAGACCCAAAAGCAATCGCCGTCTCCATCCACGCCGCGCCGCGGCATCACATGAATACGCCACAGGTACCCCTCGGGGTCACTCTATGGACAAACTGGGAACTCCATTGCTTTCAATGGGAAACCTTTGACGTCGACAAAAGACGCAAATTCTATCGGTATGAAACCACGCTGAAGAAGTCTCATTCAGAACACATTGCGATGTTTGGCATCAGTTCACGCGTGCAACCAAACTTAAATTAGCTACATCCAGTTTATCAGCAACAAAGTGCACGAGTATGAATCCCACAATATCTCGCAGGTGTCTGATCCACTACGAAAAGAGAGAACTGTCCGTCTTGCCTGCACTTTTTTCACTCTGTCTCGGCTGCAGTCTCGCTTTCCGAGGCGAGGCGCATCTCAAACAAGCCTAGTTATTCATATTTAATGATAACTACCAGTGTAGTTCCAAAGTGACATTTGTAGTAGAAGCACAATAAATACAACACTTGCCGTTGTTTTACCACAGTAGTGTCACAGGTCGGGGTGGGCACTTAAACAACCGGCCGTCACTCCTGACTTGCACACTGCCGTGAGGAGCTGCACCACAGGACAGAGCAGACGGGACAACAGAAGGTAAGTATAAAAATCTCTTTATTTACTTTAAAACATCTCTTTAAACCAATTACTGTAGTGGCTTCAACACCCTCTTCAACAGGATCTGAATGGAGGAAGAAGTGAATATGCTTCACCGCTTTAGCACCTTCTCCACAACTTTAGCAGGCTCTTCACAGGACTCGGACAAGAGGAAGGTACGTATACCTCACAGCTTTAGCAGGCTTTTCACTGGACTCAGACAGAGAAAAGGGTGCGTATACTTCACAGCTTTAGCCGGCTCTTCACTGGACTCAGACGGAGAGGAGGGTACGTGTACTTCAAAGCTTTAGCAGACTCTTTGTTGGGCTCAGGCAGAGAGGAGGGTGCGTATACTTCACAGCTTTAGTAGGCTCTTCACTGGACTCTGACGGAGAGGAGGGTGCATGTTTTCATCCACATCAACAGGCTTTCACAGCTTTTAGCGTTTCCTTCAACTGTGTTCAAACAGAGAGAAAGATGAGTATTTTCAACCGCATCAACGGGCTTTCACAGATTTTAGCGTTTTCAGCAACTGGATGCAAACAGAGAGAGAGATGAATGTTTTCGACCACATCAACGGGCTTTCACAGCTCTTAGCGTTTTCAGCAACTTGATGCAGGTGAAGCAAATGGGAGGCGAAGTCTGGAGAAAACACAATGACATTGTCCAGGTAGCCCAAGGTAGTATCGACCAACTGCCCTCCCAGGCACCGCTGCATCAACCGCTGGAAGGTCGCAGGGGCATTACACAAGCCAAACGGTATCCTGTCCCACTCAAAGAGCCCGAAGGGGGTGGTAAAAGCAGTTTTCTCACGATCCTTCTCCTCTACCTGGACCTGCCAGTACCCACTGGCCTAGTCCAATGTGGAGTACCACGCAGCATGAGTTAGACTAGTCAGAGAGTCCTCGATCCGCGGCAGTGGGAACGCATCCTTCTTTGTCACATTATTCAATCTCTGGTAGTCGACACAGAACCTCCAGGCGCCCGTCTTCTTCCGTACCAGAACAATTGGAGCCAAACAGTGGTGGCGATGGAGATTGACAGGATATGGGTTCACATTCCGCACTCTTACAGAAACCTGGCCCTGATGGACCACGGCCAGCCCTCGTGCCACCTCAAGGGACTGACAGTCCCAATGGGGTTCTACAAGGACCCAGTTTTCCGGCCCATAAGACCCAGCAGGCAACCTGGCCCAGATGACAGCCTCACTCCATGCTGGAACCGACACGGCATACCGGCAGACCACCCGGCCAATGTCCTCGCGGTCCTCCCTACTACCAGCCGCATGAATCCTACGACAGTCGGCTAATAATATCATATTCTCCTATTTCTCCAAACTATTTACGCCCAGTTAAGATATAAACTGTTAAAATAGCTACTCTCCAACCTGGTCATTTTGACACAGGCTATTTGTTGTTTATTTGATGGTTTAGACGCGCACACAAAGCCTAAAATATCAAGTACAAGTCGGTCCATTTCGCAGCACACACACATAAGCCGCCTTGAAGTTGGAAACAGTGTCTCTTGTGCGGACTATTGAGCATTTAATAGCTCTATATTATCAAACACATCCCGCAGTTTGACAACAGTAGAGACTGCAGTTTACAACAATCACTGATTCTGACGTTAAGTTTAGATTTAGGGAGAAATGACAGCGCAAGCCTTGAAGGGAAGGATGTCGCGCTCGACGGAACACGGCTATAGGAATAGTTTTACCTCATATCATCTTTTTAAATTCTTGGAAGCCGAAATCGAAAATAAAATTAGATTAATATCACATCACAACACATCCCTAAAGTTTAAGCAGACTAAACTTTTGTGTAGTTCTCTTGGCCATCGTCACTCATTAAGCTGACTGACGTGTTGTGTTCGCTGTAGGCTTTCTCTCTCTTCTGGATTGCGAATAGCAAAAATCACGGACAAATGTAATTTAATATTACATAATATTATTTAATATTATCTCAAATAGAAACGGCTGGCGAAGATAGAATTTGCCAGATATAACGTCTAAATAATAAGAGTATTTTTTTAATTTATCCAGTACCGACAGCAGGCAAATTTACTGGTCGCACATGTGAGACTGGATGTAAAATTCAGTCGCACACTCTCAAATTTTAGTCGCAAAATGCGACCATTTGGTCGCAGTCTGGAGCCCTGCAGGGACATCTATTGTTCCATAATCCGACTAGAATTCGACACCTATCTCACCCCAGGTGCTGGCCTCACTTCAGTTTCTCACTTTCTCCTCCTGCCTGTCCTTCTCCTTGCCCGGGTCCAAATCTCTCTTCATCTTCCACACTCCTCCTGAACTCAATCACAATGCCCTTTTATACTCCCCTACTGCGGCACGCGTCCCAATCGCCACTCTGTCCTTCTTGCTCCTGCACCTGATTGTAATTCCAGTCATCAATCCCGTCATTTGCCCATACACCCGGAACCGGCAGCCTCCTCGGTCCCCCACCGGAAGCGCTCCCCGAGGAAACTCAGGTTCCATTTCAAGTTCCTCCCCCTTCGAAATTCGTCACCCGTGACAGTAGCCTTAGTTTTAATGTGATAGGTTCAGTAAAAGGACAGTATCCTCAAATCCTACCATGCTTTTACCATAGTATTGGTAGTTCTAATGTGATGTTTGTTGTAAATAGACAGTAACCACAACACTTACCATGCTTTAAATGCCTAAATGTAAAATCCAAATATTGTAATGTAAATAATACTTTTTCCTGTATATAATGCTATATATTATGATTTCTTTTTTTCTCTTTCTTTTTATTACCTGAAAAGACCAAAAGGGCCTTTCGGACTCAGTCAGCCCATTCTTGTTTGTGGAGAAGTAAACGGAGAAGAATGGAAGCTGCAATGGCAAATATTTGCAATGGTATGTGTTGGTTTGAACCCTTTATCAAACATTTTATCAAGCATTTGTTGTTACTTAAACTTATTCTTACAAACCCCATGGCTCAATCAGTATGAACATATTCTCAAAATCATAATAATTCACAAGATTTAACAAGTTGTCAAATTTGTATGATACTAAATATTTCTATATACTCGTACATGATTAGGGTTGGGTATCGTTTGGGTTTTTTCCGATTCCGGTGCCAAACCGATACTTTTAAAACGGTTCCGGTGCCTAAACGGTGCCTGAACCGATACTTTTTTTTTTTTAAAAGGCCACAAAACGAGGTGGATGACATTAAATGGCTTTTTATTTATTTATTTTTTATTTAAATTGAACCATTTATTAAAAGTTTAATGTATACTTAACCCCTTTGTGTTCAAAGATCGCCGACGGCCCCGCGTTTGATAGTGTTTACATTGATCGCTAGTTTACAATATCATTTTGTCAATTAATAAGGTCAACCAGTACATTGTTTGAAAGATAAGAGACTGCAGATTCGTATCTGTATAAGCATTATACAATCAAGATAACTTTGCAACGTTTTTTTGTCATTCTGTATGAATCTAAACAATGTGATATGACAACAAAGAGAGGGAGGTCCCTTACCTTTTTGTGCTTTGGAAATGTAATGTTTGGCAGAATAATGGTGACTTCGACCTTTTTTCCATGGGAAGAGTCCAGTGTACGATGTCCATAGTAAATATTTGTCAAAAAACAAGCAAACTGGTAAAAAAAAGCTATAGAACTTCTGTTGTTTACTTCCTGAAGTTTACTAATCACGAGGACGCTGTCCTGTTTATTTGATGAACTGTACGCATGAAGCGCATTATTCAATGAAATATAACGTATCAATGTATTTAGTAGAGTGTCTGGAACTGAATGAGAACCGCCCAGAAGATATCTGATGAAAACTAGCCACGCAATTTTAGAAAAGATTGAAAGATGACAGTCACTTTTGGTGACGCATGATTATCCACATGCAAATGTGTTTGGTAAAAAAAAAAAAAAACAGCAATGGGAAAGTCTTGTGTTGTCATCTAACATGTAGTCTATGCAATAACGAATACGCCGATGTGTTGATTAGCATAAATCTCGCGAGTATCACATTGTATTTTTGTTTGCGTAACCATTTGCATCCTGGAAAATTACTCACGCACGCCCCTCGTGACGCACAGAGGTTCCATTGCTACACTTGCTCACTAGCGCTCGCTCTGTTAGCATTCGCCTGCAATGGATCCACGTCGAGGACAGAAGTTATTTTCTCCTGCTGCTGCATTGGAAGAACTTTTGCGAAGCAGTGATGAAGAAAATGTGGAATATTCAGAAGAGAGTGCTGTATCCAGCGTCGACTCTGAAGAAGAGGAAATGTTTTTGGAAGGTCTCGATCCTGTTTTAGATCGGTAAGTGTCTACATTTAGTACGTTTTTGTTGCTTTGTTTTGTAGTTTTGTGTTTCTACACTATTACGGCTTATTAGTACATTCAAGTACCGCAAAATTCCTTTTTTATTCAAGTTCTGAGTTAGAAGCTAGTGATGTAAGTTGTAACAATGTATCGTGGATAGTGAAAATCTGTATTGTGTATATTTCACCCAAAATAAAAATGACAGTGTGAGGAAAAAGTTAAATTTCACAGTGTTTTAGTGTCAGTACTACATTCAATTACTATAAAATGTTGAATATAATGTATAGTAATGCAATGGGGGAATATTTGTGGGACCTGATAATGACAAAAGTCTTATGTTGCCACTAAAAAGTGACCAGCAATATTTAAATATATCTAGTCAGTGAGTGGGTGAGAGTGTAAGCATATTTGTCCAAAATAATTCAGTCTTTTCGGCTATTATCACCAGAATAGTTTTTACTATGTTGTCACCATTGTCCTGTGCGTTTGGTTATCAGCACCAGGTCCAAGCCTATTCATATCCACCCCTAATGTAATACCAAATTTAGCATTTCGGTATATTTTTTGTTATCCTTTTTACAATATGCCTTGGAGTATCGCAATAATATTGTATTGTGAGTTCAGTATTGTGCTATTTATCGAAATGTGACATGGGAGTATTGGTAAACCTCTAGAAGAAACCCTGTACAACGTACTTGAGCATATAACTTTATGTATGTACAGTTGTGTATGTAGAAAGCAGGACAAAGTTCAGACCAAATGTGTCTAAAAAAATGCAGGAAAAATGAGGAAAAAATGCAATAATATGTGCTATTTTCTGTGCAAGATAATCTGTTATGTTGGGTTTATTTCTAATCCTTTTTGTGTAATTCAACAGTGAGGAAACTTCAGATGATGAAAGGGTACCAGAGGCCTCTGGAAAACAGACAAAACGTCCCTGCCTGGCTGCAACATCTCTCGCTGCCTCCAGAAATTCCAGGGGAGGAGGAAAGAAAGGAAGACCGAGACAGCGCAGTACTTTGTGGTAAGCAAATAATGTGAAGCAAGCAATGTTTCTTGAGAGAAGAAACTGTTTTGGTGTATGATTATTGTCTGATTACAGTCTGAGTCATTAGCTGGTAGTGTAAATGTTTCAAGAAGGGAAACAACAGAGTGGGTATGGAGGTCGATCACTGTATGTGAAAGATCCTTTGAATTTGTATAGAAAATTTGTAAGCTTGTGTAAATGTGCCATCAGGGCAACAATAGAGTGTGTATGTAGGTAGATCACTGTATGTGAATGATTCTTTGAATTTGAATAGAAAATCAGTAAGCTGATGTAAATGTGCCATCAGGGCAACAATAGAGTGTGTATGGGAGTAAATTGCTGTAGTTTTTTCTATGTGTAAGATAAACAGTTGTGATGGGTTTATTTCTAATCCTTTTTGTGTAATTCAACAGTGAGGAAACTTCAGATGATGACTGGGTACCAGAGGCCTCTGGACAACCGACAAAACGTCCCTGCCTGGCTGCAACATCTCTCGCTGCCTCCAGAAGTTCCAGGGGAGGAGGAAAGAAAGGAAGACCGAGACAAACTCAGTACTTTGTAAATTGTCCTTTTTTGGGGTTTTTTTTTTGGGGGGGGGGGGTTATCACTGTGTTGAATAACTAAGGAACAGATGTTTGTTGCTGTATACAATATATACATAAATAAAACTTTTTATTTGCTAAATAATGTATGTCATCATTCTAAACCTTTAAATTAATGGAAGTGAACAAAGACTTTGTTAAACGTCTTATACGTTACCAAGTGTCACTTTGGTGTCCTTTTGGAGCTCTTTCAAAAAAATATTATTTTACAAAAAAATATGCACATACATGCATTTTTATAAACATTTAGGGGTGAAAAATATACCAGAGAAAGTATATAAATTGAGCTTTGTCATGTTGTAATGAGAAAATAGATTGAAATGATCAAACAAACTGGTTATACCTCATGGTAAAAGGTGGTTACCAAGTGTCCCTTTGGAGTCTCCAAGTGGCCTTTTTGGAAAGGTGCCTAGACATACTCAGAACTAAATGCTTGTAAAAAAGTCATTTTGGCTTGTATCAACTTCAAATTTGAAACGTACATTTAAAAGACATGTGGCTTTAGTTTACTTGTGTTTCCAGATCCATATATATTTCTGCCTTATGTATTTTTCTTGTTCATAAACCGTTATAATTTTTTTTTTCAATTGTCCATTGTGTTTGAGCTTATTTATCTCTCTACTAGTAATTTCTAGAGTAATTTTGAGTCTTTCATGGTAAACTGTCAAGTGTCAGCTTTCAAATGATACCTTTGATTTGTGTGTAGTCAGAAGGACTCATTAGCAGCAACAATTTTATTTTGGGTATGTCATTTTGCACTCCTTTGCCAAAAGTGGGGGTGACTGGTAAGGGGTTAAATGTATGAATATAAATAAATACAAAACACAATTTACTTATTTACAAATTATAATTGACTTATTTACAAATTCACAGTAAAACCTAAGGCACCTAACCCAACTACAACAAGCCTAATATAACTCTTAATTACAATAATAACAGCAGTAGTCTGTATTCTTGGTATGCTACTAACCAGCTTCGAGCTTCAGCTCTTTTTTGAAATATGATCATATTCTCTGGCTAAATATTTTAGAAAGGTCTTAATGTTTCCATGACGACGCGTCATGTTTCTCACATGATGACACAGCAGCCGCAATAGCGCTGACAGCTCAGCTGTATCGGGTTTATTTCGTTTTTTCTTTTTATTCAAAATATTCACAAACTTCTTAACTGTGTCACGAACTATCTGATGTTCAAATGTGTGAGTGAATGTGTGTTAGTTGATCTATAAAGCGCAATGGGCGGCGCCATGTTAGTTTGCGCCTCAGAATCGGATCTGTCGGATTTAACTTACAACACTTGAGAACATTCTCGTCTCACGAAATACATGAAAGTAAGTGACCAGTGAACTGGAAGAAGAACAGAGTAAACGCTATAGTTACTATATAATGTGCATGTATCTGATGTGAATAAAACATGTAACGTTAGTCAAATTATAATCGTCTGAAAGGATTGTCATAGCCGCTTTCATAGACATCAGAGTGTGTTTTTTGCTAGTAGCCTACTTATGAGCATTTAAATGTCTGAAACCTGAAATAAACATGATGACGTTGAAAACACTGAATAGTTGTCATGAGTTGTGATGTGACCAGCGCTGAGCGTCTGTCTCTGGCTCAGCCAAAGCGCGAAAGCACGTTTGAATTTTGGCACCGAAATGAGGAACCGAAATCTGCGTTCTGATTCGGTCCGGTACATACCGGTTATATAAGTACCGGTGCCATATTGGAACCGGATTTCGGTACCCAACCCTATACATGATCCTGCAGCTTTTACTACTACTGCTGTCATTGGCTACAGCCTCAATTCCTGTAGGCTACATATTTATTGTGAAATCAGTTGTGCCCCTTCTTGGAAAGTAGTCGGATGTCCCACACACTGTCAGAAAGTTTATATTACATTCGATAAGTCCATTGTATTATTTAAAATTATTACAAATTGGGCCTTGTCTGTTCATGTTGCAATGTTACATTATGTCTCTCCACACCTCGTAACCTACCTCTGTTTGCAAGAGTGGAAATGCTCACATGGCATCAGATATTCGATTGTTTTGTCATAATCAGATCAGTTGCACTGCTGATAACGTCCCGTTTTAACAGTCAGTTAATTCAGAAGCAAAGACTGCAATATGCATGTTTCACATCATCCTCATTGCTGAATTATATTTGTTACAGTAATACAATTCAAAAATACACTTACATCACTTACTAACTACTAACTTACTAATTAGTCAAGTCAAGTCAACTTTATTTATATAGCGCTTTTAACAATGCAGATTGTTTCAAAGCAGCTTCACAGTGTTAAACAGGAACATAATGCAACAGAATTTTATTCAGCCGTACAGCCGTTCCTGAGAAAACGGTGATGTCATCAGCTCATTTCAATTATCATACAGTGACAATGTGGGCTTTAGAACAGTAATTAGATCAGTATTTTAGTTTATATGGTTAATTTAGTTTAATAATTAGATTTATTTGGATATTTAGTCGAAAAATGTATTTATTTATTAATTTAATAACAGCATTTAAGTCAATAGGTGCCGGAGTCAAGTAGTCACCTGAAATAACAACATTAAGACAGGCTGAACATGAAAACTCTGCAGAAATACACCTCAGCGGCACAGTCCCGTTAGGTGTAGGTGTACTGTGCTGATTGGATGCTGTAGCAATTAGGCAGGATATCTGTTATCCCGTTGGTCAGGTTTGTTTCTACCTGCCGATGATTTTGATGGTTTTCAGTCTGTAGAATGACTTGTTGTCCCAAGTCAGTTGTGTTAGTCAGCATGAGCAGAAAGTGTCAGTGGAAAGTGTCTTTACACTTTGAGGAAACATCGGTGTCCTCCCCAGGATTCTTATCAATAGCTGACCCTTAGAGAAATCCTCGGTCACCTTCAAGCAGAAGGTTTGGTTTGCCGGGCAGGTCAGATCTCCATGGGTGAAGGAATCATTTCACTGATGATGCTCCATCATGTGCTAGACACCTGAACAAATTCTGAATAACCATGCAATAATTGAACACCGATGACTTTGTGGTTATTGTGAGATGGAAAAAGAGAGTTGTTGGATAATCACAAGAACATCAAAATAACAACACATGATAAACTCCTGTCAGAAGTGCGAGTGGTAAAAACGGTCTCATTTCTCAGTGTCAAATATTTAGTGAGCAAGTCTCATTTGATCAACAGATTCTTCGATACCACTAGTGATATGGAATTTAAACATGGTCTGGATGAATTGAAGGAAGGGTATCAAAACCGTCAATAGAACAGTATATTTACCAGCAGTATACAGAATTAAAATATATCACATAATTAAACATGGAAATACACAATTGGATAATTGCCATTATAAAATTGTTTGTTTCAGTTGTTTTAAATGCAAATTATTTTTGAATTCTTATGTTTCAATCAGATTACTTAGAGAATGAGATTTACATAAACAGAAATTTAAAATCTTTAGTTGAACTTTGGCACTCATCTTCTGCGCATTTGATGTACAGGCGGAGTCACACTCAATGATGCAGGTCTGACTGAGAATTGTTTACTTAATTTATAGAAATGCCTGCATCCCAGATCTAAGTCTTTAGATGTATTTGTATTTTCATTAGTCATATGTTGGAAACTAGGGGCCCTTCCAGTTTTCAACAATGCTAAGGACTGGACATATTAAACATTTTGTCCATCAGTTTACTGATCAATTAATTGTCCATTAATTAATGTGTGACAAAGCCATGCACATGTTTTATGCATCTTGCAGAATTTACATACAGGAAGTTGACATGGCTGTAAGCCGTAAAATTGTTCAAACCAAATAAAAAGGGAATTATGAAAATAAAATTGTTCAAACCAAATACAAAGGGAATTATGAAAATAATTAATTTTGTCCTGCATGTATGGAGATGAATAGTGTATGATACGTTTGTATTATGTGAATGATTTTGGCCTGGATAGTCCCATGATCTATGCCAGGAAAGATATGTTGTGCGGTGATAGAATTAAGGGTGTGTGTTGTGTATGTATGTGTGTATGTGTATAGGAGATGGGTGGTGTCTATCCTACCATAATCTGTGTTGTATAATTTTATTCCAGTTTTTATACTGGGAAGCCATGTAACTATGTGTGCTGTGAGGTGTGAATGGCTTCATGAAGTCTCTTCACTCCCATCTCCTACATGTTAAGTTGTGTGTGTGTGTCCTGAGCTTCAGACCCAGTGGAATCTGGGTCTGAAGGTTAGCAACTATTCACCTGAAAGGAAAATAAACACACAGAGAGAAATACAGTTTATTATTGAACCTTCACACAAATTTAATTAAGATAGATGATGCTATCTTATTTTTCCTAAAATGGTCTTAGCCAGATAGTTGTTGTAGATGGCTTTAACCTGTTAAGGTTTTATGCCATTATGAGAAAATTTATTGTAGTTTACAAAGACATGTATCATAATCATGATCATGTTTCTGTAAAGAAAATGTCAGATAAACTGATTTATAATGGTCAGATCTGACTGTGTGTAAATGCACCAGTTGCACCTTAAGTTGTTGTTGCAGTTGTGTTTACACAATCTGCTGTATTGTGATCATCATCACACCCAGGCCCCCTGGGGCAATCTCTTTAAATGATGCTGTTTATACAAGTCAGATCTGTGTTTAGAGCATGGTAAGCGTGGTAAACAAAGGCGGGGTAAGCGTGGAGGTCTAAGAGCTAAGCTAAGGCTAACTCCTTACCGGCTCTCTTTACCCAGCATTTTCCTTGCCAATGTACGATCGCTAGTGAACAAAATGGAGGAGATTCGACTCAGCATTACACACAGTAAGAAACTTTTGAACTGTAACGTCCTAATCTTCACTGAAACCTGGTTAAACAGCGGAATACCGGACACCGCTATTGAGCTAGCGGGACGCCACACACTCCGGGCGGATAGAACACTAGATGGCTCCGGGAAGAGCAGAGGGGGTGGATTGTGCATTTATATTAACAAAGCTTGGTGCACAAACTCTGCTATTGTTGGGAGTCATTGTTCAGCTAACCTGGAGTTTCTCATGGTTAAATGTAGACCGTTTTATCTACCGCGGGAGTTCACCTCCACTATTATCACTGCGGCCTATATTCCTCCGGATGCTGATGCCAAGCTTGCTATGAAAGAACTTCACGCAGCCATCAGTAAACAACAGACTGATCACCCGGAAGCTGCGTTTATTGTTGCAGGTGACTTTAATCATTCAAACCTAAAGTCAGTGCTACCCAAGTTTCACCAGCATGTTTCCTGCCACACCAGAGGAAACAAAACCTTAGACCATGTTTACACAAACATGGCTGGCGCTTACGTAGCGACACCCCTCCCCCACCTGGGACAGTCAGACCACCTCTCTTTGTTTCTATCACCCAAATATTCACCCCTCATCAACCGTGTGAAGCCATCAGTGAAGACCATCAAGGTGTGGCCTGCGGGGGCAGATTCCACACTCCAGGAAAGGTTTCTAAACACAGACTGGAGTATGTTTGCTTCTCAAGCCACCAGTGGCGCTCACACGGACATTGACTCATTCACTTCCTCTGTATTGGATCATATCAATACCACCATCGACAGTGTTACAACCCAGAAACAGATCACCACATACCCAAATCAGAAGCCTTGGATGAACAGGGAAGTTCGACTCCTGCTGAAGTCACGCAATACTGCCTTCAGATCAGGTGATGCACAAGCCTACAGTACATCCAGAGCTAACCTGAAGAGGGGCATCAAAAAGGCCAAGCACTGCTACAAGCTAAAGATAGAGGGTCACTTTTCCAACTCTGACCCTCGACGCATGTGGCAGGGCATCCAGGCCATCAGTGACTACAAACCCCCCCACTCCACCCCCGCAGCCACTGATGTCAACTTCCTGAACAAGCTAAATTACTTTTATGCTCGTTTTGAAAGAGACAACAGAGAAACTGCCACCAAGCTCAAACCCTCAGCTGACCACCCACCAATCACACTCTCCTCCACAGATGTCTGCAAGGCACTGAGCCGGATCAGCGCGCACAAGGCTGCTGGACCAGACAACATCCCTGGTCGTGTTCTCAGGGCATGTGCGGAGCAGCTCGCTGGGGTTTTTACAGACATTTTCAACCTGTCTCTTGCCCAAGCAGCTGTACCGACATGCTTTAAACGCACTTCCATTGTGCCAGTGCCAAAACACTCTAACCCGAGGTGCCCTAATGACTACCGCCCTGTAGCACTCACACCCATCGTTATGAAGTGCTTTGAGCGGCTGGTCCTGGAACACCTAAAAGACTCTCTACCATCCACATTGGACCCACACCAGTTTGCCTACCGCAGCAATAGGAGCACAGAGGATGCCGTTTCCATGGCACTGCACTCTGTGCTCACCCATCTGGACCATAAGAACACTTATGCACGCATGCTGTTTGTTGACTTCAGCTCAGCATTCAACACTGTCATCCCATCCAAGTTAATAGCCAAACTTGGAGACCTGGGCATCAACACTTCAATGTGTAACTGGATTTTGGACTTCCTAACTGACAGACCCCAGAATGTTCGTTCAGGATTCACCTGCTCCACATCCATCACACTCAACACTGGCGTACCACAGGGCTGTGTGCTAAGTCCGTTTCTCTACTCCCTCTTCACCGCCGACTGAAAGCCTGTGTATGGATCTAATTCCATCGTCAAGTTTGCGGACGACACTACGGTGATTGGGCTCATCAGCAACAACGATGAGACCGCCTACAGGGAGGAGATCCAGCACCTGGCCACATGGTGCGCTGATAATAACCTGCTCCTCAACACCACCAAAACGAAGGAGCTCATCGTGGACTTCAGGAAGGAGTCAAGAGGCACACACAACACCATCCACATCAATGGAATGGCTGTTGAGCGTGTCTCCAGTTTCAAGTTCCTGGGGACCCACATCTCGGCGGACATGTCGTGGACGACCAACACCTCCAGCCTGGTCAAGAAGGCTCACCAGCGCCTCTTCTTCCTGAGGACACTGAGGAAGAATCAGCTCTCCTCGGCTATCCTGGTGAACTTCTACCGCTGCGCAATAGAAAGCATCCTGACCAACTGTGTGGCAGTATGGTATGGGAGCTGCTCTGTTGCGGAGCGCAAGGCACTGCAGCGGGTGGTGAAAACTGCCCAGCGCATCACAGGGACTCCACTACCTGCCATCGAGCACATCCAGAGGAAACGCTGCCTGCATCGAGCTCGCAGCATCCTCAAGGACTCCTCTCACTCAGCCCACAGACTGTTTTCTCTCCTGCCCTCCGGCAGGCGTTTCAGGATCCACCGGACCAGGACCAGCAGACTAAAGAACAGTTTTTTCCCCAGAGCTGTCTCTTTACTGAACTCAAACCCCCGTTGATCCACTTCCCTCATAAACTGATAACTCTCCTACCTCACATCTTCCTTCACTTTGTTATTTGCACTACCGACTGTTTATCACAGTAACAACTGTTACATATGCATCTTACACTGCCATATCTTAACTGGATTATGCTCATTTGCACTGCCGACTGTATTTATAGTACCAATGTTTACATTTGCATTTTGCACTGTACTTCTAACTGTAATATGCAACCACTTTCCACTGCACTTTACACTTTTTTTTTTTTTCCGGATAGCTCTGTCCATAATTTATTGCACTACCCTAATCCACTGCTATTCCTCATATTAGCCTAACATATTATTGTATACCTCTATCTGTAAAATTCTGTTTATAGTAATAGCCATCTGTATATTGTATTCATAGTACATATTCACCTGTAAATTCTGTTTATAGTAATAGCCATCAGTATATTGTATTCATAGTACATATTCACCTGTAAATTCTGTTTATAGTAATAGCCATCTGTATATTTATTCACTGTACATATTCACCTGTAAATTCAGCTCTGTTTATAGTAATAACGTCTCTCTATTTATACATATTTATACATATTCAGTACATATCCATGTCCTGCACTTACGCATCCATTGTATATCCTGCACTTGCTGCTATTGCACTTCTGGTTAGACCTAAACTGCATTTCGTTGCCTTGTACTTGTACTTGTGTAATGACAATAAAGTTGAATCTAATCTAATCTAATCTAATCAGGTCACCAGGTGTTTATGGTGTCATTTGAACTCTT
This sequence comes from Gobio gobio, assembly GCF_949357685.1. Taxonomy (NCBI): domain Eukaryota; kingdom Metazoa; phylum Chordata; class Actinopteri; order Cypriniformes; family Gobionidae; genus Gobio; species Gobio gobio. The sequence goes on along the minus strand of NC_137113.1, from coordinate 5,507,777 downwards.
GACCATTTGGATCTCTGTGGTGTGTGACCCCTGTAGAGTGAATGCCTTAAGTTAACATAACACACAACTTTCATTACATTCCCAGTAAAATGACTTCCCCAATCAGGTCCCATGTAATCTGCCGCACCCAGAGAGGAATTTGCTAACACTTGTGGGTTCATTGCAATGGAAAACTTGTACCTCCCCTTTCTCATTGGGTTACAGATTAATGAAATGTAAATTATTAGGCCTTGCCTGAATTAAGTTACAACAATCAGGTTAATCATTTAACTGGGCATTGTAATTTTTTCTCATTTAAATTCTTGCACAAATAGAAGGTACAGAAGTTCTTTCTCTTTAGGGTTTTTTCTCTTCAGTTTTCTTCCTTAACAATTCTTTCTTTAACCATTTATATTCTCCTTCCCATCATTTCAACACTAATAATGCTCTTGCCATCTTATTTCCCTACTTGCACATCCCATCTTTCTACATTCTAATCCTTTTCATACTTTCCCAACATTCTTTCCTCTTCTAAATAATGCTGAATCATCATGAGATTAAAACCATTTCTGTCCATTATAATATAATTTACATTCATAATATAAATCATATTACATTAAAATGAATTAAATAATAATTTTATTTGCTGGTCTCAAGAGGGTCTCTGCTGAGTCATTTGTCCATAATAATCTGTTATTATCTCACTGATCTTTAGATTGACCTGCAGCTGCTGCTGTGCTGGCCTGATCAATGTGTGCACAGCAACAATACCAAACTGGAAACCAGTTATAAACTTAGTTGCTGTGAACATTCAATAAACTGCAAACACTGAGAGCACAGATCAAATCATTGCTCAATTCAAAGATTGTTGTGACTACACAATATAGAATTGGGCACAATTTTCTTGTTTTAGGCTGAGAAGTTATCAATTGCATTCTTTGGATAATCTATTTGCATATGAAAAGAAAGGTTTGACAAACACAGGTCTGATGGAGAAAGACACAGATTATCTCTGGTCTGTTCATTTTCTCAGTCTCTTCTGAGATAAACACCCAAAAGTGCAGCGATTGCAAAGTCTGAAGTAAGACCATAGTAAAATGCTAAATTTTATAAGACATTTATAATTGTGACATCAGACCTGAACCAGTTTTGTCCACCTTCACATTTTACACACAAAGGATTCCAGTGAGATCTTTTCAATTATATTTTAGCTCATCTACTCACAAGATTTCATTCACAAATTAACGTGACCAGTTCTTTTTCTTTGTTATATAAATAAACAAATGTAACTGGACATTTTTCCTCAGAATTCAAGGTTTTAATTTACAGAGCTCTCCTGAGTACAGAAATAAAATTTCCTCTCTTGCTGCATAGGCAAACAAGGAGAATTTTAAAGCAAGGGATATCATTTCTACTCTACACTGTTGCTTTCATGTCCCTGATAAGCAATATGGTTGTCTAATTTTCACGCCCCCATCAGATTTATACAGTATTTAGTCCTATAGGCTACACTCCCAACATTTCTAAAAGGCAAATAAGAATGGACTTACCATAACAGCTGAAGAAAGAGAAGAAGATCAAACCTCTCGCTTGTGGCAATCCCAATATTTAGCTGAAAAGACACTCACCACCGGGAGATCACGGAGGACAGGTCACCACTGTAAACTTCCATCCATTTAGCCCAAAAACCGGATGCTAATGGCTTGGTCAAAAGGAATTCTGTGTGTAAGCCTTTTCAGCATTTTGGTGAAGTTCTCTTAATTTATTGATATCTCATTTCAAATCTGACTCCATTAATAATTTTATCTTTTATGTGACTCCATAAAGTGTGTTACGTTTAGAGTTTATCAGCTGATTTTAAGATTAGTCACGATTTAATTTAGATCATTGATTTTCTTAGTATCTTACTAGTTTTCATATTCGTTCATCGAGAGACCCAAAATCGCAGCGAAACATACGCGTCCGGACACGCGTTCACGGACACAAAATGTTTACTTCTGATATTAGTCAGAGGATGCAGAGTGGATATGTTACCTTTAAGTGGTTGCACATGCTCACTCAACAAAAAGCGTAATTTTTGGTCATATCCACGGACTACAACTTGCTAATTCAGCGATAGTCAGAAATCGGAATATCGCGCACGCTGCGCCCCATGCTTCAGTCGTGCCGTCATCGGTGTGATCTATCATAACACTAGATTTTGCAGTAATTAAGGAGTCTACATCGATCCATACTAGAAAAATGATTTCAGAATAATACAAGATAAGTCAAGTTTAACATTTATTTTGGCCAGACAGGAAAAGTAAATAAGTAAACAAGAATCCATGGAACACAACTGATCAGCGTAAAAACATAAAACACAATTGCAAAGCAATATGAAAATAATTTAAAAGAGTCATCTTGTCTGGCTCATAGTCTACATGTCGTGTATGTGTGTGCCCAAAAGACACAGACACAGCACCACATGGGGGTTCTGGCTACAGAATTTTTCTCCCACTGAAAGCTCTGTTACCCTCGCTTAAATACTCCAACTAGAACAAAAGGGTTGTAAATATTTGCCACACAGACACCTGGTTTTGGGGGGAGTGGATCAGATATCTTTGAAGAGACTCCTCAAAAGGAGAACTGAATTCTCATTAGTTTTCAATCTTTCTAATACTACTAGTGACTGCAGTGAAACTGAGACCATTTTACCATTCGCACCGAGACCTTTAAAAAGACATTAAACATGAAAGGGATAAAACAATAGATTTACAAGACACATCATCACTGGTATATCTGGATTTGGTGACTTGAAAACAGGGCAAGGAAAGGGCAAAATGGGGAGGGGGGAGAAATGTTTCATCAGGGTGTTGTCACACAGTTTCTGTGAGATCTTCTCTCAAGATTAGTGACTTTTATTTTTCTATTGCTGGGGTGTGGATCTAAGATTTCATCTTAGCAGCAAAACCGATCCTTACAATGCCGTATTGATTAAACAATTATTAAATTGCAATATTCGAAAGATCGGAGCCGTCAGGCGGGAGATGGGTTTATTGAGGATGACATATCGATTTAACAATTATTAAATTGTAATATTCGAAAGATCGGAGCCGTCAGGCCGGAGACAGGTTTATTGAGGATGACATATCGATTTAACAATTATTTAATAGGAATATTCAAACAATCGGAGTCATCGCGCCGGAGACGGGTTTATTGAGTATGCCGTGTCGATGAGGCAAATTCAGGAGTAGTCTAATTGACACGGTCTCTGCAGACACTTCAGGGTCATGTGTTGGTCTTGTCTGGGCGCAGGTCCACCATCTGATCTGGATACGGCAGTTTTGGCAGTTGTTGTGTCTGAGTGAGAAAAGAATTCATGAAATTTGAGAGATGTAGTCATTGAATGCATTTTGTGCCAAAGCAATGATAATTGATCCTCAGTTTAACCCACATAGACTTCTGTTGTGCTCACTGTGTGAAGAGTTTTGCAAAAGTGACCTAAGTATTGGAGAAATGTATCCTAGCGTCTGTAAAAAACTGTAAAAACACAGAAGACTACAGAATGTGTACAGATGATGCACTTCACTGGCAACAAAAAGCAACACACAAAAAAACCCCCACACAAAATAATCTAAATGTAGGCTATGTATTCACATGGGCATACATGACAATATGAGTGAGAGAAGCAAAGACAAAACTGAACACAAGTGGGCAGCATTGTTTCATCTTTGTTTTAGTGATGAAGAAACTGAACTGAAATGTGTTCTCGTAATGGTTCTCAACTGATGGGTTAAAATGGGTCACAGTTCTGATTCTTTAATTCACCAATAAAGGTCTGAGAATGTACTGTAATACTGACCAGTAGCAGCTAATGTTATGAGACTGTAACTTCATGCTGACATGCCAAACTTCATGGTATTCCACACAAATCAAGTTTGCTGCAAAAACGTCACAGCACCCTCTAGTGTCAAACTGAAAAACTGCACAATACTATAGATTGTTTGCTCAGCAGCAGTCAGAGAATTGTGGGTAACATGAAGTGACACACACAGACTATATTGACAAAAGCATCCTCGATAACCATCCTTATTATTTTTGCAGAATGTATACTGTGAACAGCATACAAACGTTCTGTATATGCACTGAATACCTTGACTTATACATTTTCAAGAACACAACCAGAACTACTGTGATTATTGTAACGCGTAATGCATTGCAATTGGCATTTTCAGAATTAGCTGGATGAAATATCAGCTGTGATTTTTAACATCTTTTTGACCAATCGTTTGCATAAATTACTATTTATATTCCTCTAATGAGTTACAATCATGAAAAGGGAGCCGCCCTTTGTGTCACTATTAAAAGAGAGTACAGTACAGTAAAACTTTTCATTTTCATTTGTTAACATTAGTTAAGATAAACTAACAATCAGCAATACTTCTGGTATTTATTATTCTTGTTAACTTATTTACTATTACGTTTCTAAACTTATCTGTTGCATTATTTTAAGATTAACAAAGATTAATAAATGTGCCAGTTAGTTCATGCAAACTAGTGCATTAAGTAAAGTAAAAAAAATTTAAAAGGTTAAAGTCGACTCAAAATAGATTTTTAGTATGAATATGTTAGTCTTAATGTTATCTACACTCACCTAAAGGATTATTAGGAACACCTGTTCAATTTCTCATTAATGCAATTATCTAATCAACCAATCACATGGCAGTTGCTTCAATGCATTTAGGGGTGTGATCCTGGTCAAGACAATCTCCTGAACTCTAAACTGAATGTCAGAATGGGAAAGAAAGGTGATTTAAGCAATTTTGAGCGTGGCATGGTTGTTGGTGCCAGACGGGCCGGTCTGAGAATTTCACAATCTGCTCAGTTACTGGGATTTTCACGCACAGCCATTTCTAGGGTTTACAAAGAATGGTGTGAAAAGGGAAAGACATCCAGTATGCGGCAGTCCTGTGGGCAAAAATGCCTTGTTGATGCTAGAGGTCAGAGGAGAATGGGCCGACTGATTCAAGGTGATAGAAGAGTAACTTTGACTGAAAAAAACACTCGTTACAACCGAGGTATGCAGCAAAGCATTTGTGAAGCCACAACACGCACAACCTTGAGGCGGATGGGCTACAACAGCAGAAGACCCCACCGGGTACCACTCATCTCCACTACAAATAGGAAAAAGAGGCTACAATTTGCACAAGCTCACAAAAATTGGACAGTTGAAGACTGGAAAAATGTTGCCTGGTCTGATGAGTCTCAATTTCTGTTGAGACATTCAGATGGTAGAGTCAGAATATGGCGTAAACAGAGAACATGGATCCATCATGCTTTGTTACCACTGTGCAGGCTGGTGGTGGTGGTGTAATGGTGTGGGGGATGTTTTCTTGGCACATTTTAGTTCCCTTAGTGCCAATTGGGCATTTTTTAAATGCCACGGCCTACCTGAGCATTATTTCTGACCATGTCCATCCATTTATAACCACCATGTACCCATCCTCTGATGGCTATACTTCCAGCAGGATAATGCACCATGTCACAAAGCTCAAATCATTTCAAATTGGTTTCTTGAACATGACAATGAGTTCACTGTACTAAAATGGCCCCCACAGTCACCAGATCTCAACCCAATAGAGCATCTTTGAGATGTGGTGGAACGGGAGCTTCGTGCCCTGGATGTGCCCACAAATCTCCATCAACTGCAAGATGCTATCCTATCAATATGGGCCAACATTTCTAAAGAATGCTTTCAGCACCTTGTTGAATCAATGCCATGTAGAATTAAGGCAGTTCTGAAGGCGAAAGGGGGTCAAACACAGTATTAGTATGTGTTCATAATAATCCTTTATGTGAGTGTATAAGCCAGTGTGCTCCAAAACAATGAAAAAAAATCACATTTAGTAGATATAAGCTTTCAAAACTTACAGTCTCTCACTTCTGCCAATATGAATAAAACATTTTGATGACATCACTTCTGCACTTCATCTTCTCATCAGATTTTTTGTCCAATCAAATGCTCTCTAGAATCTTAACCCCCGCCCCCTACATTATAAACAGACGCTGATGCTGCGGCTGAAATCGGTCCCTCTACACACATATACTATTTCCTACATGGTGAATGGCACTCATACCCCTTTCCACCAAGGCAGTGCTGGTGCTGGTTCGGAGCCAGAGCCTAGTTTCAAATCGGTTCTTTGTCTTTCCGCACCCAAAGCACCAGCTCCGAACCAGGAAAAGTGGTTCTTAAGTAGCACCAAAACATTGCTGGTCTAGAAGTAAGAACCGCTTGTGTCAGGGGCTGGGGTTACCGTGACCAACAAGACGAACACAAATTTGAGATCCGCCATTTTTGAAATAGCAGCTAATGGAGATAACAGCTGCTGCTCGATTGTAATCTCCATCTATACAAATCACGGTGAGCTGCACGAATGCGTTGGATTCGCTGTGTTTTTGATGCCGATGTAGGATTGCAAAGCCATGTGCATCAATAGTAAAGCAACGTTCGCCATTGTTGATGAAAGGCTTGTTCGAGATGCATCGGCGCTGTGCAGGCTGATCGGCGTATGACATCAAAGTAAAGCGAGAGCAAACGACTCCTTATTATGCTTTTGAATCGCTCATGCAGTGTTTTGATATCATACGTCTGCGCAGCGCCGATGCATCTCAAATAAGCCTGATGTGTTTGTGTTTCCCGCTGCCTCGCTAGCATTGCTGAGAAAGATGAGACCGGCTCTGTGGTGGCTCTCTAGCATGTGGAAAGACAAACCGGTTCTTAGAAGGCTCATCAGTCGAACCAACAATGAACTGGCACTAGCACTGGCTCTGAACTAGCACCCGGTTCATTCTGGTGGAAAAGGTGTAATAGTGCATTATATAGGGGATAGGGAACGATCAAACAGTGTAAATATGCTTTCCATTGGGGTGAATGAAGTTTGGTTTCACATTAGCGTCACGTGAACCGCTGCAGCTCCGGACCAGAGACACAATAGCACAGAGTGGATCATGTGATCAAGTCACCGCAGACCAGAAAACATATCGGACCCGTTTGAATTCTGCACACAATGATATGAAGGAGATCAGGAGGAAAAACGGTTGGAGATTAGGAGGAAACTGTGGCTTTACTGAGCTCAACGGCTCTGGCTGAGCTGTGATATAAACTAAATGCTATTGGCTATTTAAAAAAAGGGGAGGATCTAGTCGATATTGTAAGAGTGGACTCCTGCAGATGGTTCAATCTGCAGGGTTGCCAGAAGACTAAAGAAACGTTATCAGAAAGATGAAAGAAACCTGTAAATTTCTCGTCTATTTCCACCCACTGCAACTTATACCAACGACGGAGATAACTGCAGTTTTATTAGCAAAATATGTGGGAGAGCGTTGCTATAATGTGAGTATATTGTATTGCAATAGGGAGCACTTCAAAGTCAATACCAAATCAAAACTAGTTAGCACAGTATTGGTAATAGGAAGGATTTAATGACAAAATCTGATTATGGTTACACTTAAAATAGTTCCAAAAAGGATATAGGAGATGATAAACTTAAACCATTAATCGTACACAGCATGAATAAAATGTTACCTGAGGGATAGAAACAGAGAGAGAGAGAGAGAGAGAGAGAGAGTGGGGGAGAGAGAGAAGAAGATAGCAAAGAAGAGAAGCCCCAATGACCTCAAGAGCCAGAGAGTAAGAGAGCCAGAGAAAAAGAGAGAAAGAGCAACAGTTCCAATCTTCTTTTATCTATTCCTTGACCATGTGACTGAAACCAAATGTATTCATTTAAACTGACCAATCAGACCAAACTTCCCCCTGTAAAGGTGTGACCCACATTTGGCCTGCAGGCCTCTTTATTGTCTTCCAGATGGCCCTTCTGATAAGGAAATGGGGGTTGACAACAGTAGAGCAAATTTCTTTGTTGGATTTCAAATATCTTTGATTATTTTCAATTCCTTCAATATGCCCCACCCTGTCTTCCTGTTTCAGTGGAAATTACGTCAACACATTGAATAATGCTGCGCTTTGAAGGCATTTCATAAGGACTTTTTTTTACCGATTTTAGCCAATGATAATAATCTCTCTCTGGGGCGTTCCTTATTTTACGTGGCTTATAAATATAGCCTTAGGTGTGGTAGGAAGGTGCGTCTCATAGTCACGGGTGACGTCATCCATTTTTGTATTGAACTGGGTTTTATGTACTTATTTGGCTCACGTATCTCTCTAGTGTGGACTGAGGAAGCCTGCGGTACAACGCATGTGGTACCCGATTGATTTTACGTCCTGGAGTTTAAATGCCCTGTGCATCGCAAGCAGTTTAAACCGGTAGGTTGTGTTCATTTATTGTTTGTTGCACTAAGGGTCTGGATTGATCACCTTAAATTTGTATTTATCTTTCTAGTCTACAGACTGAGGGAGAAACATTGCAGTGGGTTTCTCGTCGGGACTTTTGTGACTGTCTTCGTATATGCTGACTGCAATACCACTGATTATCGTTCAGTATTGTGCTGCATATGGTCACGTTACAGACTGTCGTCGCGTGGTGCTGCGCCGGCTCGACTGCAGGAATGGATGTGTAATCTACCGCGACCTGCATTCACGTGCTGCTGTAATATACTTGTGTTTATTTCTGGTTAAAGCTGGACACTTGCAACATAAGCTGTCTGGTGGCCTGGCGTGCCGCAGATTCGATACGGTGGCCTAACGTTACTCTCGCTTTGAGGCATCAAATGGTTTAACCAACCAGCAGTCATTATTTTGATCTGGTTTCTTTTGGAGTGGCGTAACGATATATTATTTGGATAATTTTTTGTTTATTCTGTTTGCTTTCTTTCTTGGTTTATGTGAACCAATTGCTTTAAACATTTAGTATTCTTGTGTTGTAGATTTGTTTTGTCTGTTCTGAATTTATTATTATTTTGTTGTGTCAACCAAGTTTCTGTGAACTGGTGGTTAACTGACCATTTTCTTTTTTTTTTATTAGATTTGTGAATTTGTTTTTGTTTTTTGCCATCCACCGTTTCAGTGAACTGGTCTATTAGTGGATGGCAACCAGACATGTGTGTAATTGCTCTTACTTCATTGAGTACTTAGTTTTATAAGAATGTATGTGAGTGTGTATATTTGATCGTATGTTTAACGTGTAATTCTGCTTCTCCCTCCAGTTTTTGGGGTGATTAGGATTCGTGTCTGTGTGGACGAGTCGCTCTCTCTGCTGGGTGGGGGTCTCTTCCGATTGCAGTGTTCCATATTTGTGGTATAAAGTGTGAGTGCACGAGTTTTTGTGTTTGTGTGTGTTTTTTTATTTTTCTTATTTATACATGTACTAATGGTGCCCAAATAAAAACTGTAATTTTGTATTTTCACCTCTGACTCGGGTCTTATCTCAGCCGCAACCGAACCTGTGTGCTTTAAGTTAATCTTATCAGGCGATTTCCCCGGTAAATTTGCCTCCTGGAGTTGCGTAGTCGGGTATCTTAGAGGGGTAGAGTTTAAGTTTGCCTTCTGGGGGTGGAGCAACTATCTCCCTGGTGTAAACTTTCCAGTTTATGCCCATTTCTAACCAACGCGCTGGCATAAGGACCAGCATAAGGACCATTTTACTGTCATTTTTTAAATAGAATTTCTCCAGAATTTGAAGCATTACTGTCCCGTCTCAAATTCAAAAACAGCTGAGCAATTTCCCATCATGAACCCACAGACATCCTTTCACAAAAACAACTGCCGCTCCAAACTTCTCGATCCTGCAACTCGACTAGTTCTGAGCTTTAGGTGTAACAGTTCTGGGAGATGATGAGCAGCAGTGTAATTCTCTGATCTTTGATGCAGAAACCTGAGCGAGGTGAGATGGGATCAGTCCATTAGGTGTGGAAGCGTTTCCCACTGTTCTGTGACAGAGACAGAGTGCCTTTTCTGCAGCCGTTCAGCCTCGCAGGACGTGTGACGCCTCACAGACACTCTGGAGGAGCATTTGAATTTCACACCCCGAAAGAAGCTGCCCGTCATTAAAAAAACTCTTATTTCTGTGTCAGGTAGATTTACAGGTTATCAATCACCTTGTCACAGTGATTTTTCCATATATTATTTAGTTTCATTTTGAAGTGAATTCTTTCAGAGTAAATTCTTTCAAATGGAAGTTTTTAGCGAGTCAAAGAGAAAAGAAAATGTCTCTGCTTATGATTAAGCTACAATTTGTTTCTCCCCTCAGATACTTTTCACTTCATATTTCTGGATTAGATTGCACCTGAACACTTGCACTGTATACCTTGTACACCTTGTATTTGCTTATTGAAAATTTCAAAACCATAGGCATAATTGGATATCCATATACTAGAAAAGTTAAATATTTAACAAGTGCTTTTCTCCATATAAAATAAGGTAAAAATGTAATTTTAGTGTAACATTTTAGTGTACTTCCAAACAGCTCTCATTGTTTGTTACACAAATCAAAGTGACTTCGGTATATAGTAGAAGGTGCAAAGTCTCAATGTAGAAGCCATTTAGTGCTGTTTTCTAATGGGGACCAAATAGTGTCCCCACAGGGGGCCATCTTTGTGGGAACATTTTGTCTTCATAACATAGGGTTTACCTGGACCACACACACACACACACACATTCTTGAATATGTGGTTTAGGGGGATTCTCCGTAGGCATAATGGTTTTTATACTGTACAAACTGTATATTCTCTCCTCTTGCACTAACCCTACCCCTAAACCTACCCATCACACAAAACATTCTGCATTTTTGTGAATGTCAAAAAAATAAAACCTGTGTAATTATACACATTTGTGTCCTCATAAACCATATACACACACACACACACACACTGTGGGAGCTTTCTTTCACTAAAGATGTTTTTTTGTTTTTTTTTCAACAGAAATTATCTCGCTCCTCATTTTTCACTTTAGAATTTAAATGTCTTATACCTTTTCCTTTTGTCCAAGTTCAAATTACACAGTACTCTTACATTCATCAGGGCAGTGTGCAGTTACCCATCATACTTCACCCTGAGATATTGACTTGGAACAGTATCTACATGTATAACTAAAATAAATATCGAAATTTTGCAGAATAATGCAGGTTGCCAACTTTTCTTCTCAAAAGCTGCTATGAATGCAGGCAACTTTTAGGGCTGCACAACTAGCACAACAGAGTACTGTGGAGCCTTTCTTTCTCAATTTAATTGTCAAAAGAGAAATTCTGGTTTTCTCAAAACTCTTGCTTTTCCAATCTTTAGGAGAACTGCTTGATGAAGCTCAGATGAAGTTGTCCTCAATGTTCTTTGTTCGTGAAGTCAAGTCACCTTTATTTCTATAGCACTTTAAAGGTCCCGTTTTTCCTGTTTTTTTGAAGCTTTGATTGTGTTTACAGTGTGCAATATATATGTTCATGTTTCGCGTGTAAAAAAACACAGTATTTTTCACACAATTTACTTATCTGTATACCACTGTTTTCACTGTCCTAAAAACGGCTTGAGGATTTCCCTGTTCTATGAAGTCCCTCCTTCAGAAATGCGTAACGAGTTCTGATTGTGCCAGCGGTTCCCGTGTTGTGATTCGACAGCAGTTTAGCGCACGTTGCCCGGAAAGGTCCCGCCTCTTACCATAACGGGGAGATGCATGCGCTCAAAGTACAGCGTCCCTGAAGGCCAGTCAAAGGTGATTTGACTCCGGGATGAAAATAACACACTACAAATGCAACCGAACGCAACACTTCCTCTTCTCCACGTGGGAGAGTAACAAGACCACGCCCCCTTTTTTGCGTATTCTTGTGGGCGGAGGTTAGTCAACAAACTGTTCTACTGACGTCATTAAAGCAGGATGTACAGGGATGTAGTCCAAACCGGCCGTTCGCTGTAGGCTTTGAAAGGGAACTTCTGTTAAATAAAATATCTTGCTTGGCATTGAACTTTGAGCTTTATAATTTTACAGGGATTATTTATGCTCTTACAGCAACATTACACACTAATTAAAGTTTGAACAATGGGATCATGAAGAACAGGACCTTTAAACAGTAAAAAGGAAAAGATGCAAACTTAATCAAATATGGGGCAAATTGTAAAGAAGTTTGACAGAACGCAATAGCGTGATTCATCGAGTTTAGAATTTACTTTAACTTAATTAACTCTTGGAACGATAAAGGAAACAAATATAACAATGCACCTTGCTTAATAATCTGTGGGATCTGGCACAGAATAGTATCATATTTCATAAAGGCAGCGGCTATACCTATATAACTCTGTAACGAGGACTCAGGTGGATTGGGATCCATTTGCAGTTTATTAGGATTACACAAACTCACAGTGAAAACAGGCAGAGGTCGGTAATCCAGGAATAAGGCAAAGCATAAATCGTGGTCATAACAGGCAAGGGTCATGGCAGGCAGCAAACAGTCGAATGAACAGAGTCCAGGCAAACACATATCAAAAGGCAGGCAGCAAGGGATCAGAATCGATATAACAGGCAGGGCCGTATACAGGCAGATCAGGATATCAGTTAGGCTGGGAAAACCCAGACAACTTCCGGCAAATTTAGATTTGCTCTGCAAGTAGTCTGGCAAAGACCCCATTCAAACCCATTTCTAATCCCTAGAAATCGCGGCACCAATTAGAAACGTTGGGGCGGGCTTTAGACGATGACGACAGCGCAGCGACATTGAAGTAGATTTGCCGCTGTGGAGCATCACTCGTTGGAATCAGCTATCGCGTCTGTTTTAAGCGATTTAAACTTTTCCTTTTCGTTAAAACCCGAGCAAAGAACAACACTCGAAGCGTTCATATCTAAAAAAGATGTTATCGCTGTCTTACCGACTGGATTCGGCAAAAGTCTGATACCAGCTTGGCCCTTTGGTGGCTAAACGAATGGGTCTTAGCGAGAGCCCTCTGGTAGTGTTAATGCTTTACAAAATATTGTTTTAAGTCCTTTTCAGGCGAGAATGTAGTTGTTTAAAGCTCAAATCTGTGGTTTATTTATAAAGAGAGCTCCTTTTTTAAAATTTGATTTGCCGTTTTCGGAGTTGTGAGCTCCAGTGGTTCAGCGGCGTTCAATCGCTCATAACCCCACCGAGAGGCGCCTTTCCTCAGCCAGTCCTTCTGCCGTCTGCCGCTGGCTCTGATGTCCCTGTAGTGGTTAAACATAAGATATGATTCGTCTCGTCTTGTGTAGATCTAACGGCTGATCTTTGCTCTCATTAATCTATAATTTGTTCCCAGACAGATCGTTTTGTCTGAGGGCAAAGTGAAGTTTCATAACTTTATATTTTTAAGCTATTAAACTTTACCGTTGTAGTCTCCTAGCGCTGACTTTGACTGAATTGCTTTATTTATTGTATAGCTTCTTATACCTTTTACTTACTTTTATAATTGCTATTGATGATCACACATAAACTGACACTTAACAAAAAGAGACTGGGTTGTGTTTTGTGTCATATTTAATTTATTACAGTGATAATCATAGCCTATAGTATGCCTATATTATGTGTATGTTTTTTTAATGTAAACAAAAAGAGGCTGTTTTTTTTTATATTTCGTTTTGTTATAAACATGCATTGAAGATAATATGCATTGCCTGCACTACATATACAAATATATACTGAGTGATACTGTCAGCATTGTAGGCGGACTAGTGTCCTCTCGTCCTCGGGAGTTCGTTCTCCGGAGTCAAACTTGGCAAGTCACGGACGCAAGTCAGAAGTTCGCGTACGAAATATGTCATAAAACACCACTGCCTCATTTGATAAAAAATAAAAATCTTAAACATAATAGCCACACTAATGTGGTTCAGGCAACGCGTAGCTAGGCCTACATTGATTATCTTATATATTTATAATAAAACGAAGTATAAAACACCCTGCCTCTTTTCGTTTTACATTTAAAAAAAATAATATATTAAATATTAATATGGGTAAGGTGGTTTAGGTAAGGTGACCAGATTTCTGAAATGGAAACATGGGACATTTCCTATTTGAGAACACACAATTACAAACAAGAAAGCATATTGAGAAACGGCCAGAGTCAGATGTTTCTCCGTCGCTCTGCATACGTCATCTCCCTCATCGCTCTGATTGGTTTTAGGTCTATCCAATTGCGCCGAGAGGCATTTGAGCGACGCCCGTTGGTGACGCCCCTTTGGAAATGATTTGTCTATGAAGCTTTGCCAGACCATAACTCAGTTACTACTGAGAATGGTCTGGTTTTAACCAGGCTAGATATCAGTAGGTAAACACTCGTTGGGGCAGAACAAGACTTTGCAGTGAGTGTGTGAGAGTTCAGAGTATAAATAGGCAGGATGATAAGGATCAGGTGTGCAGTAATCAGTCCCGGCATGTGGGAGCATGGGAAATGAAGTCTGTGAGAAAGAGTTAGTACTCTGGTGAGTGCGACCTCTGATGGCCGACGGTGGGATCTTCACCAGCGATTGTGACAAACACCAAGTGTAAATAGCAAATAGATTATATGTTAAAATAGCACATTTTCTTAGCGATAGATGGTATTTACACTAAGTGCAAATATCTGTATTTTATTATCTATTTACTAAGTGAAATAGCATACTAAGTTGATATATTCTATTTACACCATATAAAAGTAGCAGTTCTTTGCAATGTGTAAATAGTAATTACATGTCATTTATACTTTATTTTGACAGATACATACTATTTGCACCTCAGTATTGTTGTACATCAACAGGATGCAATAATAACATAGTGTAAAGATTATATTTATAGAAATTATTAAATGGATGCCGCCTTAAAGGGACAATAAAACCCTACCCAATAAATGCTTTTATTATTATTAAACATTTCGTTAGGCACTTTATTTCCACATTTAGAACATTTTCTTTTTATTGAAAGTAAATGAATTTCTGGTGTGATTTGTGATGAGAAAAGAGAAAAGAACAAACTCTGCAAAAGGCGGATTCAGACCAATGTAAATTGCGGCAAAATCAAGATCCATTAGCCATACGCTTTACTGATTACACCACTGAGGACATTGAAATCCAAGCGCTTTTTTAAATCTTGTTTGTCCCAACCAGGCATTGTAAGGTGGAGCTAGTGTGAATAGCACTTGCCAACAAGGCACGCTATTTGCACTTGGGGTGAATAGACACTCCGTTTAACAAAGCCCTGCTTATCTCACACTCATGAATTATAACAACTCAGGGAATTAAAATATAGAGGATGCATGACATCAGCTGCATGGACATTTATGGGTAATGAGTTTCACCAAACACAATGTAACACACCAAAACATTTAACTCCTAGGTGTGGTTGCTTGGAGATTAAAACATTTTGACCTGGTTTCACTGACAGGGCTTTGATTAAGCCTGGGTTAGGCCTCTAAGTAGCTTTTATAAACTTGCCCTAGAATTGTTTTAAGAAAAAAACAATGGCACTGACCTATTTTAAGATATGTTAGTGCACGTTGCTTTTAATAATAATACAAATATTTTTTACAAATCAAACATGCATTTTTGTCTTAAGCCTTGTTTGTGAAACCAGGGACTAAAATAGTATGAATAGTAAGAATTAAAAGTCAACTCAGTACTTCATATTCATATATTTATTTAGCAATTAAACTGCTGCAACTGAATCAAAGAGTCTGTAATATAAACTCTGAAGTGGATGGATAAGACCTGTGCTATTATAAACCTCACTCTTTATATGGACTGTTCCTGCAGACAAGAAAACAAACACTCACTATGCATTTTAAACACTTAAAATCTCGAATTAGTTCCAAAATATTTTATCGACTCCAGGCTGTGATTGCAACCCCTTTAATTATTAACCCCTTAGCATTATTCATGCAACCAATCATGTGAGAGCATAGGTGGGCTTTTCATTTTAATTTGTTGGAATTCAGTGTAATGATCTATTGATGAGTCTATGAATACTGGAGGAGGAAGATCAACAGAGCAGAAATGGTGCTGGGAATCCCAGGCTGCCCCAATGATTGACAGCTCACAGCTAACCTGCCTCTTGTTGATTTCACTGTTCCTTCGTTTAATCAATTCTTGTATTATAAATGAAGGTATGTTCCTGTCCACATCTGTGCACAAACACTGATGAATGAGTACACTATAGAGAAATATGGTTGTGTCGCACGATTGGAAAAAGGGAAACATTGAAGTTCAAAGTTCACTGACGAACTGAAATGCAGATTGCTTTCATGGATCATATTGTCAGCGAGTGTATGGCCACATTTCCAATACTTCTTTAACCTTTAATGTTGAGCAGTTGATATGGACTGCTATCATTCTGGAGTAAAGAAGCTTTCATTTCATCATCGCTGTCTTTATTCATTTAACCATTTAACTTTTATACTTTCTACAACATATAATAAACTAGTTGATTGTTCTGGCGATAATTCATTTCACTTCTTCTTTTTTAGACCTCAGGCAAAATCTCAAAAAGTCCTATTTTTACTGTCCCCCATCTGGACACCCATTAAAAAAATATATTATGTGCAATATATTATCAGTGCAAGGAATGATACAATTTTTTGTGAAAATAATTTATTACCCAATAACATCAGTAATTTTACAAAAATAAAGCAAATTTGTACAATCAATTTTAAATTAGTCTGAAGCAATAATCAAGTCAAGATTAAAATCATAAATAAAAGCCATTATTTCTAAGTACAGCAATTACAAGTTTCTTCGCACACAAAGACAATTTATAAGTTATAAGTTACAAATAATTTATAAGTTCCCCATTTTTTTTTTTTTTTTTTTTTTTTTTTTTATAGGAATGTAGTGTGGACAATAAATATGACAAAAAAATCTAAAAAGTTTAAACTAGAGGTAATTGTGGGTGCTTTCTGTTGTGGTCTCAGTTGTGGTGCTTTCTGCAGTTGTTATTCCTAGGTACAGCAATTACAAGTGTCTTCGCACACAAAGACAATTTATAAGTTATAAGTTACAAATAAGTTATAAGTTCCCCATTTTTTTTTAAATTTTTTATATGAATGTAGTGTGGACAATAAATATGACAAAAAAGTTTAAACTAGAGGGAATTGTGGAAATAGAAGATGGTGCAGGCTCTCAGAAGTCAAATAAGCAACATTATCACCAAACAGCGCAAAACTTGGGCCCTGGATTTGGATCTTTACTTTTTCTGTAAGTAGAAAGAAGAAAAGAATATGGATCAGTGCATGCTATGATGTTGAAAAACATAAATATGTCTATAAAATGTACATAACCTGTCGTAAGTGAAAAAGAAATAAGCCTGCAGGTTATTGAAGAATATTTACCTGAGCTCCCTTCGGACCCATGGATGTGGAAGTGCTGTTATTAACCTCCTGAATAAAAATACATAATCAGAATTAATAATGAAAGAATTATCACTTATAATATGACACATATTTACAGATAAGTCTTCTCTTATTCTCTTGATGTAAATTAGCCAAGGGTTTAGGCAATCTAACCATATGTTTTAGCTTAAAATAATAAACATACATGCATTTCCATGATTACTTAAAACACTTTGTCAGTATCATGCTAATACAATTTGGCTGAATTACATTCAAATTAAAAAAAAAATTGTATGTATGTAACAATGCTTTGAATTTTTATAAGGGCTGACAAGCGATTGAAATGTTCAATCTAATTAATTACAAGAAGTGGCAATTGCTTAATATAATTTATCGCAAAATCAACCGCACATCAAATTTGGCTGCAAATTATCCACAAAGATAAAGTTAAATGAAAAATGCATCAAAAAGACATTATAAAAATGTTATTTCATTCAACATAGAATTTAGTACACAAACTTTTAAGCATCAACGGTCATGAGGGTGAGTAAATGAAGACAGAATTTTCGGGTGAACTATAGCTTTGATGTTTTTTTTTTAAAATTATTATTAATATAGAAATATGAAATCTATAATTCATTAGATTTGTTCAAACACTTGATTAATTCAGGAATAAAGTAGCAGGCTATTGAATAATATTGGTTCACCCGATTGATTTGCTCAAAACGTGGATCATTTAGAAACGAAGCACTGCTGTGTTTCGCTCGGAGTTGCACAACAGTTCTTCTCTGGCTTTATAGGTAATATTTTGTTTGCAAATTTGAGTAAGAACAGACAATATTGTGTCTAAAATATAACACAATATTAACTTCTTATTAATTGACCTCTTGTATAAAACCAATATCACATTTACATCTGTGCTATTCAGGACAAAAACAGCACTCGTGTGATATTGTGTAACTATAGCATGATATAAATATCAGACAAAAACTCATACAGGGGCATTTTTGCCCTGATGAATTTTAGGGGCGTTCTAACCACATCCTGTAGGCAACATCATGCAGAGAAATGTTGCTTCACCACCAATCGACTGCATGAAATTTAAGATGAACTACGAAGGTCTGGGTAGGGCAGCGTGCATTAAAAAAATTAATAAATTTTTCCTATAGCTAATTAATTCAATTAATGAGTGAAATTGATAGCCCTAATTTTTTTTAAATATATTTTACGTAAAATATTTGCTTATTCATCATTTTGAACTTTTACTTTCTGTTGTACTTTCATTAGTTGTCATGCTTTATGTTGTTATGATTCTGTTGTGGCCTCGCTTGTGGGGATTTCCGTTGTTGTAGTACCTGCAGTTATGGTCTCAGGTGCTATATGAAATTGTGCCATTATTTGTAATTTCTGTTTCTGCTGTGGTGCTTTCTGCTGTTGTTGTCTTAGTTGCGGCACTTTCTGGAGTTGTTGAGCCTGTTGTTGTACTTTCTTTTATTGTGGTGTTTTCTGCCGTTGTGGTCTCAGTTGTGACACTTTCTGCTGTTGTTTTCTCAGTTGTGGTGCTCGGTGTTGTTGTCTCAGTTGTGGTGCTTTCTGCTGTTGTGGTCTCAGTTGTGGAGCTCGGTGTTGTTGTCTCAGTTGTGGTGCTTTCTGCTGTTGTTGTCTCAGTTGTGGTGCTTTCAGCTGTTGTGGTCTCAGTTGTGGTGCTCGGTGTTGTTGTCTCAGTTGTGGTGCTTTCTGCTGTTGTTGTCTCAGTTGTGGTGCTTTCAGCTGTTGTGGTCTCAGTTGTGGTGCTCGGTGTTGTTGTCTCAGTTGTGGTGCTTTCTGCTGTTGTTGTCTCAGTTGTGGTGCTCGGTGTTGTTGTCTCAGTTGTGGTGCTTTCTGCTGTTGTGGTCTCAGTTGTGGAGCTCGGTGTTGTTGTCTCAGTTGTGGTGCTTTCTGC
Source organism: Gobio gobio (assembly GCF_949357685.1). Classification (NCBI taxonomy): domain Eukaryota; kingdom Metazoa; phylum Chordata; class Actinopteri; order Cypriniformes; family Gobionidae; genus Gobio; species Gobio gobio. The sequence continues at coordinate 5,488,633 of NC_137113.1, read as the reverse complement.
TGTTGTTGTCTCAGTTGTGGTGCTTTCAGCTGTTGTGGTCTCAGTTGTGGTGCTCGGTGTTGTTGTCTCAGTTGTGGTGCTTTCTGCTGTTGTGGTCTCAGTTGTGGAGCTCGGTGTTGTTGTCTCAGTTGTGGTGCTTTCTGCTGTTGTTGTCTCAGTTGTGGTGCTTTCTGCTGTTGTGGTCTCAGTTGTGGTGCTCGGTGTTGTTGTCTCAGTTGTGGTGCTTTCTGCTGTTGTGGTCTCAGTTGTGGAGCTCGGTGTTGTTGTCTCAGTTGTGGTGCTTTCTGCTGTTGTTGTCTCAGTTGTGGTGCTTTCAGCTGTTGTGGTCTCAGTTGTGGAGCTCGGTGTTGTTGTCTCAGTTGTGGTGCTTTCTGCTGTTGTGGTCTCAGTTGTGGTGCTTTCAGCTGTTGTGGTCCCAGTTGTGGTGCTCGGTGTTGTTGTCTCAGTTGTGGTGCTTTCTGCTGTTGTTGTCTCAGTTGTGGTGCTCGGTGTTGTTGTCTCAGTTGTGGTGCTTTCTGCTGTTGTTGTCTCAGTTGTGGTGCTCGGTGTTGTTGTCTCAGTTGTGGTGCTTTCTGCTGTTGTGGTCTCAGTTGTGGTGCTCGCTGTTGTTGTCTCAGTTGTGGTACTTTCTGGAGTTGTTGTGCCTGTTGTTGTACTTTCTATTGTTGTGGTGCTCGGTGTTGTTGTCTCAGTTGTGGTGGTTTCTGCAGTTGTGGTCTCAGTTGTGGTGCTCGGTGTTGTGGTCTCAGTTGTGGTGCTTTCTGCTGTTGTTGTCTCAGTTGTGGTGCTTTCTGCTGTTGTGGTCTCAGTTGTGGTGCTTTCTGCTGTTGTGGTCTCAGTTGTGGTGCTCGGTGTTGTTGTCTCAGTTGTGGTGCTCGGTGTTGTTGTCTCAGTTGTGGTGCTTTCTGCTGTTGTTGTCTCAGTTGTGGTGCTTTCTGCTGTTGTTGTCTCAGTTGTGGTGCTCGGTGTTGTTGTCTCAGTTGTGGTGCTTTCTGCTGTTGTTGTCTCAGTTGTGGTGCTCTGTGTTGTTGTCTCAGTTGTGGTGATTTCTGCTGTTGTTGTCTCAGTTGTGGTGCTCGGTGTTGTTGTCTCAGTTGTGGTGCTTTCTGCTATTGTGGTCTCAGTTGTGGTGCTCGGTGTTGTTGTCTCAGTTGTGGTGATTTCTGCAGTTGTGGTGCTCGGTGTTGTTGTCTCAGTTGTGGTGCTCGGTGTTGTTTTCTCAGTTGTGGTGCTTTCTGCTGTTGTGGTCTCAGTTGTGGTGCTTTCTGCTGTTGTGGTCTCAGTTGTGGTGCTCGGTGTTGTTGTCTCAGTTGTGGTGCTCGGTGTTGTTGTCTCAGTTGTGGTGCTTTCTGCTGTTGTTGTCTCAGTTGTGGTGCTTTCTGCTGTTGTTGTCTCAGTTGTGGTACTTTCTGCAGTTGTGGTCTCAGTTGTGGTGCTTTCTGCTGTTGTGGTGCTCGGTGTTGTTGTCTCAGTTGTGGTACTTTCTGCTGTTGTTGTCTCAGTTGTGGTGCTTTCTGCTGTTGTGGTCTCAGTTGTGGTGCTCGGTGTTGTTGTCTCAGTTGTGGTGCTCGGTGTTGTTGTCTCAGTTGTGGTGCTTTCTGCTGTTGTGGTCTCAGTTGTGGTGCTTTCTGCTGTTGTTGTCTCAGTTGTGGTGCTCGGTGTTGTTGTCTCAGTTGTGGTGCTTTCTGCTGTTGTTGTCTCAGTTGTGGTGCTCGGTGTTGTTGTCTCAGTTGTGGTGCTTTCTGCAGTTGTTGTCTCAGTTGTGGTGCTCGGTGTTGTGGTCTCAGTTGTGGTGCTTTCTGCTGTTGTCGTCTCAGTTGTGGTGCTCGGTGTTGTGGTCTCAGTTGTGGTGCTTTCTGCTGTTGTCGTCTCAGTTGTGGTGCTTTCTGCTGTTGTTGTCTCAGTTGTGGTGCTTTCTGCTGTTGTTGTACAAAAATATGTTATTTCGTTTAACAAAGAATTTATTACACAAACTTTTAGGCATCAACAGTCATGAGAGTGAGTAGATGGTGACAGAATTTTCACTTCTGGGTGAACTATAGCTGTAATATTTATTTTTTTTAGTAATATAGAATTTTTAAATATACATATTCATTAGATTTGTTCAAGCACTTGATTAATTCAGGAATAAAGTAACAGGCAACAGTAACAGGTTCACCCGCTCGATACGCTCAAAACGTGGATCATTTAGAAACGAAGCACTGCTGTGTTTCGCTCGGAGTTGCACAACAGTTCTTCTCTGGCTTTATAGGTAATATTTTGTTTACAAATTTGAGTAAGAACAGACAATATTGTGTCTAAAATATAACACAATATTAACTTCTTATTAATTGACCTCTTGTATAAAACCAATATCACATTTACATCTGTGCTATTCAGGACAAAAACAGCACTCGTGTGATATTGTGTAACTATAGCATGATATAAATATCAGACAAAAACTCATACAGGGGCATTTTTGCCCTGATGAATTTTAGGGGCGTTCTAACCACATCCTGTAGGCAACATCATGCAGAGAAATGTTGCTTCACCACCAATCGACTGCATGAAATTTAAGATGAACTACGAAGGTCTGGGTAGGGCAGCGTGCATTAAAAAAATTAATACATTTTTCCTATAGCTAATTAATTCAATTAATGAGTGAAATTGATAGCCCTAATTTTTTTATATATTTTATGTGAAAAAAAATAGTTTTTCCGTCATTTTGAACTTTTATTTTCTTTTGTACTTTCAGTAGTTGTCATGCTTTATGTTGTTATGATTCTGTTGTGGCTTCGCTTGAGGTAGTTTCTGTTGCTGTTGTTGTTGTAACCACAGTTGTGGTACTTTCTGGAGTTGTTGTGCCTGTGGTCATACTTTCTATTGTTGTAGTACCTGCAGATGTGGTGCTATCTAGAGTTGTGCCTGTAGTTGTATTTTCTATTGTTGCGGTGCTCGGTGTTGTGGTCTCAGTGGTGGTACTTTCTGGAGTTGTTGTGCCTTTTGTTGTACTTTCTATTGTTGTGGTCTCAGTTGTGGTGCTTTCTGGAGTTGTTGTACCTGTTATTGTACTTTCTATTGTTGTGGTGCTCGGTGTTGTGGTCTTTGTGGTGCTTTCTGCTGTTGTTGTCTCAGTTGTGGTACTTTCTGGAGTTGTTGTGCCTGTTGTTGTACTTTCTGTTGTTGTGGTGCTTTCTGCTGTTGTTGTCTCAGTTGTGGTGCTTTCTGGAGTTGTTGTGCCTGTTGTTGTACTTTCTATTGTTGTGGTCTCAGTTGTGGTACTTTCTGGAGTTGTTGTGCCTGTTGTTGTACTTTCTATTGTTGTGGTGCTCGGTGTTGTGGTCTCAGTTGTGGTGCTTTCTACTGTTGTTGTCTCAGTTGTGGTACTTTCTGGAGTTGTTGTGCCTGTTGTTGTACTTTCTGTTGTTGTGGTGCTCGGTGTTGTGGTCTCAGTTGTGGTGCTTTCTGCTGTTGTTGTCTCAGTTGTGGTACTTTCTGGAGTTGTTTTGCCTGTTGTTGTACTTTCTGTTGTTGTGGTGCTTTCTGCTGTTGTGGTCTCAGTTGTGGTGCTTTCTGCTGTTGTTGTCTCAGTTGTGGTACTTTCTAGAGTTGTTGTGCCTGTTGTTGTACTTTCTATTGTTGTGGTGCTTGGTGTTGTTGTCTCAGTTGTGGTGATTTCTGCAGTTGTGGTCTCAGTTGTGGTGCTTTCTGCTGTTGTGGTCTCAGTTGTGGTGCTTTCTGCTGTTGTGGTCTCAGTTGTGGTGCTTTCTGGAGTTGTTGTGCCTGTTGTTGTACTTTCTATTGTTGTGGTGCTCGGTGTTGTGGTCTCAGTTGTGGTGCTTTCTGCTGTTGTTGTCTCAGTTGTGGTACTTTCTGGAGTTGTTGTGCCTGTTGTTGTACTTTCTGTTGTTGTGGTGCTTTCTGCTGTTGTGGTCTCAGTTGTGGTGCTTTCTGGAGTTGTTGTGCCTGTTGTTGTACTTTCTATTGTTGTGGTCTCAGTTGTGGTGCTTTCTGGAGTTGTTGTGCCTGTTGTTGTACTTTCTATTGTTGTGGTGCTCGGTGTTGTGGTCTCAGTTGTGGTGCTTTCTGCTGTTGTTGTCTCAGTTGTGGTACTTTCTGGAGTTGTTGTGCCTGTTGTTGTACTTTCTGTTGTTGTGGTGCTCGGTGTTGTGGTCTCAGTTGTGGTGCTATCTGCTGTTGTTGTCTCAGTTGTGGTACTTTCTGGAGTTGTTTTGCCTGTTGTTGTACTTTCTGTTGTTGTGGTCTCAGTTGTGGTGCTTTCTGCTGTTGTTGTCTCAGTTGTGGTACTTTCTAGAGTTGTTGTGCCTGTTGTTGTACTTTCTATTGTTGTGGTGCTTGGTGTTGTTGTCTCAGTTGTGGTGATTTCTGCAGTTGTGGTCTCAGTTGTGGTGCTTTCTGCTGTTGTGGTCTCAGTTGTGGTGCTTTCTGGAGTTGTTGTGCCTGTTGTTGTACTTTCTATTGTTGTGGTGCTCGGTGTTGTGGTCTCAGTTGTGGTGCTTTCTGCTGTTGTTGTCTCAGTTGTGGTACTTTCTGGAGTTGTTGTGCCTGTTGTTGTACTTTCTGTTGTTGTGGTGCTTTCTGCTGTTGTGGTCTCAGTTGTGGTGCTTTCTGCTGTTGTTGTCTCAGTTGTGGTACTTTCTGGAGTTGTTGTGCCTGTTGTTGTACTTTCTATTGTTGTGGTGCTTGGTGTTGTTGTCTCAGTTGTGGTGATTTCTGCAGTTGTGGTCTCAGTTGTGGTGCTTGGTGTTGTTGTCTCAGTTGTGGTGCTTTCTGCTGTTGTGGTCTCAGTTGTGGTACTCTCTGCTGTTGTTGTCACAGTTGTGGTGCTCAGTGTTGTTGTCTCAGTTGTGGTGCTCGGTGTTGTTGTCTCAGTTGTCCTGCTTTCTGCTGTTGTTGTCTCAGTTGTGGTGCTTTCTGCTGTTGTGGTCTCAGTTGTGGTGCTTTCTGCTGTTGTTGTCTCAGTTGTTGTGCTCGGTGTTGTCGTCTCAGTTGTGGTACTTTCTGCTGTTGTTGTGCCTGTTGTTGTACTTTCTATTGTTGTGGTGCTTGGTGTTGTCGTCTCAGTCGTGGTGCTTTCTGCTGTTGTTGTCTCAGTTGTGGTGCTTTCTGCTGTTGTTGTCTCAGTTGTGGTACTTTCTGGAGTTGTGGTCTCAGTTGTGGTGCTCGGTGTTGTTGTCTCAGTTGTGGTGTTTTCTGCTGTTGTTGTCTCAGTTGTGGTGCTTTCTGCTGTTGTTGTCTCAGTTGTGGTGCTTTCTGCTGTTGTTGTCTCAGTTGTGGTGCTCGGTGTTGTTGTCTCAGTTGTGGTGCTTTCTGCTGTTGTTGTCTCAGTTGTGGTACTTTCTGGAGTTGTTGTGCCTGTTGTTGTACTTTCTATTGTTGTGGTGCTTGGTGTTGTTGTGGTCTCAGTTGTGGTGCTTTCTGCTGTTGTGGTCTCAGTTGTGGTGCTCGGTGTTGTTGTCTCAGTTGTGGTGCTTTCAGCTGTTGTTGTCTCAGTTGTGGTACTTTCTGCAATTGTGGTCTCAGTTGTGGTGCTCGGTGTTGTTGTCTCAGTTGTGGTGCTTTCTGTAGTTGTTGTACCTGTTGTTGTACTTTCTATTGTTGTGATGCTCGGTGTTGTGGTCTCAGTTGTGGTGCTTTCTGCTGTTGTTGTCTCAGTTGTGGTGCTCGGTGTTGTGGTCTCAGTTGTGGTGCTCGGTGTTGTTGTCTCAGTTGTGGTGCTTTCTGCTGTTGTTGTCTCAGTTGTGGTGCTTTCTACTGTTGTGGTCTCAGTTGTGGTGCTTTCTACTGTTGTGGTCTCAGTTGTGGTGCTTTCTGGAGTTGTTGTGCCTGTTGTTGTACTTTCTATTGTTGTGGTGCTTTCTGTTGTTGTGGTCTCAGTTGTGGTGCTTTCTGGAGTTGTTGTACCTGTTTTTGTACTTTCTATTGTTGTGGTGCTTGGTGTTGTTGTGGTCTCAGTTGTGGTGCTTTCTGCTGTTGTGGTCTCAGTTGTGGTGCTCGGTGTTGTTGTCTCAGTTGTGGTGCTTTCTGCTGTTGTTGTCTCAGTTGTGGTGCTTTCTACTGTTGTGGTCTCAGTTGTGGTGCTCGGTGTTGTTGTCTCAGTTGTGGTGCTTTCTGTAGTTGTTGTACCTGTTGTTGTACTTTCTATTGTTGTGATGCTCGGTGTTGTGGTCTCAGTTGTGGTGCTTTCTGCTGTTGTTGTCTCAGTTGTGGTGCTTTCTGCTGTTGTTGTCTCAGTTGTGGTGCTCGGTGTTGTTGTCTCAGTTGTGGTGCTTTCTGCTGTTGTTGTCTCAGTTGTGGTGCTTTCTACTGTTGTGGTCTCAGTTGTGGTGCTTTCTACTGTTGTGGTCTCAGTTGTGGTGCTTTCTGGAGTTGTTGTGCCTGTTGTTGTACTTTCTATTGTTGTGGTGCTTTCTGTTGTTGTGGTCTCAGTTGTGGTGCTTTCTGGAGTTGTTGTACCTGTTTTTGTACTTTCTATTGTTGTGGTGCTTTCTGTTGTTGTGGTCTCAGTTGTGGTGCTTTCTGGAGTTGTTGTGCCTGTTGTTGTACTTTCTATTGTTGTGGTGCTTTCTGGAGTTGTTGTGCCTGTTGTTGTACTTTCTATTGTTGTGGTGCTCGGTGTTGTGGTCTCAGTTGTGGTACTTTCTGGAGTTGTTGTGCCTGTAGTTGTACTTTCTATTTTTGTGGTGCTCGGTGTTGTGGACTCAGTTGTGGTGCTTTCTGCTGTTGTGGTCTCAGTTGTGGTACTTTCTAGAGTTGTTGTGCCTGTAGTTGTACTTTCTGTTGTTGTGGTGCTCGGTGTTGTGGTCTCAGTTGTGGTACTTTCTGGAGTTGTTGTGCCTGTAGTTGTACTTTCTATTGTTGTGGTGCTCGGTGTTGTGGACTCAGTTGTGGTGCTTTCTGCTGTTGTTGTCTCAGTTGTGGTACTTTCTGGAGTTGTTGTGCCTGTTGTTGTACTTTCTGTTGTTGTGGTGCTCGGTGTTGTGGTCTCAGTTGTGGTGCTTTCTGCTGTTGTGGTCTCAGTTGTGGTAATTTCGGGAGTTGTTGTGCCTGTGGTTGTACTTTCTGCTCAAAAATGTTTTAGTTTGAAGGTTATTAATTATTTCAGCTACAACTAGCTATATATATATATATTTCAACAATAACAATGCAAGTTCCTCCCCAGCTAGTGAACAGAAGCATTAAGACTCGAGGCTGCTCCGAAAACAGTCGAAGTTAGAAGTTCAGAGAAAGTGAGACTGACTGAAAATGTTGATTGAAAAAATCTGGGTATCAGTAACTTCATAAAAAGGAGAATTATGTCACAAGATCAGCCTATCAGTCTATTAATCAGTTAATCAAAACATTTTTTTCTTGATTGGATGGCGTGCCCTGAGCGTTTCGCTGTCCCGTTTATTTTCGTGGGAATATGACACCTAATAATAATCTGTATTCATAAGAGCTGCCGCCATCGCACTCATGTCAGAACTGTACAGCTCAAACTGTATACCGGCGCCCACTGCCTGTGCTCATAGTCCCCGTCTTTTTGTGCTATTACGTAGTTTGTTCGTTTATATAACACACAGTAAAATGGATATGCATGTCAGAAGGGTTGTTGATGTGAAGGATTGTTGATGTGATATGTCTCTATAGAGCTAGTTTCATTCAAGGCTCAGTTTACTGTATTTATTAGGTATAATTTACTCAAAATTTTAAATTCTGTCATCATGTACTCACCATCATGTCATTTCAAACCTATTAGTTATTCATAACTCTTCAAAATACAAATTAATATATTTTTCGAGAAACCAGAGAAAGATTGCTGTAGCTACCTCCATTTAAAGTCAATTCCTCTCAAACTTAAAAGATCCCAAAAATGTCATAAAGGCATGGTAAAAAAAATCAATCGAGTGGTCTAATCCAAATCCAAGTCTTCTGAAGAGACACAATGACTTTATATGATGAACAGATTTATGCGGATACTGTAGTAAACACGGACGTTCAAAAAACAACATGAAAGAACTGTGACTGATTGCACTGATCATCAGAAGCGCACGAGCTGCCGGAATGACACTCCTCAGAGTGAAAGAGCAAACATCATTTAAATCACTATATCACGTTTAGTTTTAGTAGTGTGATTATTCAAAGCATTTTAAATGGTTTATTCTTATATGTATAGTGCATTAATAGCAGGAGAGGCGGAACATAGCAAGCACTGGGAGAGTGTGTGTGCGCACAGAGTGTGTGTGAGTGCAGGAGAAAAAAGGTTTACCGAGTTTCAGTGACATTACGACAGGAAACTACTAAATATAATGTTGAATATAAAGTATGTAGTAATGCAATGGGGGAATATTTCTGTGTACTGATAAATATATAATAACAATAACATTATTTCATTAATAATAAAAAAGTAATAATAAAACTACATCTTTTCTTTATTTTGGCCTAAAATATTGCAATAAATATTGTATTGTGAGATTAGTATCATTATAGTATTGAATCGTGACACGAGTGTTTCGTTATTAATCAATAGTCTGATTCTATGTTTTGGTGTGGGCACTCAGAGTTCCAGCAAAATGTGAGAAGAGACGGAATGCAAGAAAAAGTGAGGGTACACTACTGATTAAAATAAAGAAGTGCCGATACTGTGTGCCGGTGCATACTGGCCCACTTCAAGCTCTGCTCATTATACATAAATCATGTAACAGTTCATGTGTTTACTTGCAAGACAAGATTAAAAGATCAAATGTGAGATTAACTACGTAGGTCTGGGGTGGGGTGTGTGTTACATTTGTTAATAATTGTAATGCATTATTTTTCTCTATAACTAATTAATTAAATAAATGTGTTAAAATGGTCGGACCCAATTTTTATGTATTTTATAAAAATATTAGATTTTTCCTAATCTGGAAGTTTTTTTTGCCACTGTTGCCTTTGTCACTAGAAGCTTTGAAATGTACTATTGCGCTGTTGTTTTGATACCTGTTGTGGTACTTTCTGTCGTACTTTCTGTTGTCGTACTTTCTATTGTTGTGGTGCTCGGTGTTGTTGTCTCAGTTGTGGTACTTTCTGCTGTTGTTGTCTCAGTTGTGGTACTTTCTGCTGTTGTGGTCTCAGTTGTGGTGCTTTCCGCTGTTGTGGTCTCAGTTGTGGTGCTTGGTGTTGTTGTCTCAGTTGTGGTGCTCGGCGTTGTTGTCTCAGTTGTGGTGCTCGGCGTTGTTGTCTCAGTTGTGGTGCTTGGTGTTGTTGTCTCAGTTGTGGTGCTTTCTGCTGTTGTGGTCTCAGTTGTTGTGCTCGGTGTTGTTGTCTCAGTTGTGGTGCTTTCTACTGTTGTGGTCTCAGTTGTGGTGCTTTCTGCTGTTGTGGTCTCAGTTGTGGTGCTCGGTGTTGTGGTCTCAGTTGTGGTGCTCGGTGTTGTTGTCTCAGTTGTGGTACTTTCTGAAGTTGTTGTTCCTGTTGTGGTACTTTCGATTGTTGTGGTGCTCGGTGTTGTTGTCTCAGTTGTGGTGCTTTCTACTGTTGTGGTCTCAGTTGTGGTACTTTCTGGAGTTGTTGTGCCTGTTGTGGTACTTTCGATTGTTGTGGTGCTCGGTGTTGTTGTCTCAGTTGTGGTGCTTTCTACTGTTGTGGTCTCAGTTGTGGTACTTTCTGGAGTTGTTGTGCCTGTTGTGGTACTTTCTATTGTTGTGGTGCTCGGTGTTGTTGTCTCAGTTGTGGTGCTTTCTACTGTTGTGGTCTCAGTTGTGGTGCTTTCTGCTGTTGTGGTCTCAGTTGTGGTACTTTCTGGAGTTGTTGTGCCTGTTGTGGTACTTTCTATTGTTGTGGTGCTCGGTGTTGTTGTCTCAGTTGTGGTGCTTTCTGCTGTTGTGGTCTCAGTTGTGGTGCTCGGTGTTGTGGTCTCAGTTGTGGTACTTTCTTGAGTTGTTGTGCCTGTTGTGGTACTTTCTATTGTTGTGGTGCTCGGTGTTGTTGTCTCAGTTGTGGTGCTTTCTACTGTTGTAGTCTCAGTTGTGGTGCTTTCTGCTGTTGTGGTCTCAGTTGTGGTACTTTCTGGAGTTGTTGTGCCTGTTGTGGTACTTTCTATTGTTGTGGTGCTCGGTGTTGTTGTCTCAGTTGTGGTGCTTTCTACTGTTGTGGTCTCAGTTGTGGTGCTTTCTGCTGTTGTGGTCTCCGTTGTGGTACTTTCTGGAGTTGTTGTGCCTGTGGTGGTACTTTCTATTGTTGTGGTGCTCGGTGTTGTTGTCTCAATTGTGGTGCTTTCTGCTGTTGTGGTCTCAGTTGTGGTGCTCGGTGTTGTGGTCTCAGTTGTGGTGCTTTCTGCTGTTGTTGTCTCAGTTGTGGTGCTTTCTGCTGTTGTTGTCTCAGTTGTGGTGCTTTCTGCTGTTGTGGTCTCAGTTGTGGTGCTTTCTGCTGTTGTTGTGCCTGTTGTTGTACTTTCTATTGTTGTGGTGCTTTCTGCTGTTGTGGTCTCAGTTGTGGTGCTTTCTGCTGTTGTGGTCTCAGTTGTGGTGCTCGGCGTTGTGGTCTCAGTTGTGGTGCTTGGTGTTGTTGTCTCAGTTGTGGTGCTTTCTACTGTTGTGGTCTCAGTTGTGGTGCTTTCTGCTGTTGTGGTCTCAGTTGTGGTACTTTCTGGAGTTGTTGTGCCTGTTGTGGTACTTTCTATTGTTGTGGTGCTCGGTGTTGTTGTCTCAGTTGTGGTGCTTTCTATTGTTGTGGTCTCAGTTGTGGTGCTTTCTGCTGTTGTGGTCTCAGTTGTGGTACTTTCTGGAGTTGTTGTGCCTGTTGTGGTACTTTCTATTGTTGTGGTGCTCGGTGTTGTTGTCTCAGTTGTGGTGCTTTCTACTGTTGTGGTCTCAGTTGTGGTGCTCGGTGTTGTGGTCTCAGTTGTGGTGCTCGGTGTTGTTGTCTCAGTTGTGGTACTTTCTGAAGTTGTTGTGCCTGTTGTGGTACTTTCTATTGTTGTGGTGCTCGGTGTTGTTGTCTCAGTTGTGGTGCTTTCTACTGTTGTGGTCTCAGTTGTGGTGCTTTCTGCTGTTGTGGTCTCAGTTGTGGTACTTTCTGGAGTTGTTGTGCCTGTTGTGGTACTTTCTATTGTTGTGGTGCTCGGTGTTGTTGTCTCAGTTGTGGTGCTTTCTGCTGTTGTGGTCTCAGTTGTGGTGCTCGGTGTTGTGGTCTCAGTTGTGGTACTTTCTGGAGTTGTTGTGCCTGTTGTGGTACTTTCTATTGTTGTGGTGCTCGGTGTTGTTGTCTCAGTTGTGGTGCTTTCTGCTGTTGTGGTCTCAGTTGTGGTGCTCGGTGTTGTGGTCTCAGTTGTGGTGCTTTCTGCTGTTGTTGTCTCAGTTGTGGTGCTTTCTGCTGTTGTTGTCTCAGTTGTGGTGCTTTCTGCTGTTGTGGTCTCAGTTGTGGTGCTTTCTGCTGTTGTTGTGCCTGTTGTTGTACTTTCTATTGTTGTGGTGCTTTCTGCTGTTGTGGTCTCAGTTGTGGTGCTTTCTGCTGTTGTGGTCTCAGTTGTGGTGCTCGGCGTTGTGGTCTCAGTTGTGGTGCTTGGTGTTGTTGTCTCAGTTGTGGTGCTTTCTACTGTTGTGGTCTCAGTTGTGGTGCTTTCTGCTGTTGTGGTCTCAGTTGTGGTACTTTCTGGAGTTGTTGTGCCTGTTGTGGTACTTTCTATTGTTGTGGTGCTCGGTGTTGTTGTCTCAGTTGTGGTGCTTTCTATTGTTGTGGTCTCAGTTGTGGTGCTTTCTGCTGTTGTGGTCTCAGTTGTGGTACTTTCTGGAGTTGTTGTGCCTGTTGTGGTACTTTCTATTGTTGTGGTGCTCGGTGTTGTTGTCTCAGTTGTGGTGCTTTCTACTGTTGTGGTCTCAGTTGTGGTGCTCGGTGTTGTGGTCTCAGTTGTGGTGCTCGGTGTTGTTGTCTCAGTTGTGGTACTTTCTGAAGTTGTTGTGCCTGTTGTGGTACTTTCTATTGTTGTGGTGCTCGGTGTTGTTGTCTCAGTTGTGGTGCTTTCTACTGTTGTGGTCTCAGTTGTGGTGCTTTCTGCTGTTGTGGTCTCAGTTGTGGTACTTTCTGGAGTTGTTGTGCCTGTTGTGGTACTTTCTATTGTTGTGGTGCTCGGTGTTGTTGTCTCAGTTGTGGTGCTTTCTGCTGTTGTGGTCTCAGTTGTGGTGCTCGGTGTTGTGGTCTCAGTTGTGGTACTTTCTGGAGTTGTTGTGCCTGTTGTGGTACTTTCTATTGTTGTGGTGCTCGGTGTTGTTGTCTCAGTTGTGGTGCTTTCTGCTGTTGTGGTCTCAGTTGTGGTGCTCGGTGTTGTGGTCTCAGTTGTGGTGCTCGGTGTTGTTGTCTCAGTTGTGGTACTTTCTGAAGTTGTTGTGCCTGTTGTGGTACTTTCTATTGTTGTGGTGCTTGGTGTTGTTGTCTCAGTTGTGGTGCTTTCTACTGTTGTAGTCTCAGTTGTGGTGCTTTCTGCTGTTGTGGTCTCAGTTGTGGTGCTCGGTGTTGTTGTCTCAGTTGTGGTGCTTTCTGCTGTTGTAGTCTCAGTTGTGGTGCTTTCTGCTGTTGTGGTCTCAGTTGTGGTACTTTCTGGAGTTGTTGTGCCTGTTGTGGTACTTTCTATTGTTGTGGTGCTCGGTGTTGTGGTCTCAGTTGTGGTGCTTTCTGCTGTTGTGGTCTCAGTTGTGGTAATCGGTGTTGTGGTCTCAGTTGTGGTGCTCGGTGTTGTTGTCTCAGTTGTGGTGCTTTCTGCTGTTGTTGTCTCAGTTGTGGTGCTTTCTGCTGTTGTGGTCTCAGTTGTGGTGCTTTCTGCTGTTGTTGTGCCTGTTGTTGTACTTTCTATTGTTGTGGTGCTCGGTGTTGTTGTCTCAGTTGTGGTGCTTTCTGCTGTTGTTGTGCCTGTTGTTGTACTTTCTATTGTTGTGGTGCTCGGTGTTGTTGTCTCAGTTGTGGTGCTTTCTACTGTTGTGGTCTCAGTTGTGGTGCTTTCTGCTGTTGTGGTCTCAGTTGTGGTACTTTCTGGAGTTGTTGTGCCTGTTGTTGTACTTTCTATTGTTGTGGTGCTTTCTGCTGTTGTTGTCTCAGTTGTGGTGCTTTCTGCTGTTGTGGTCTCAGTTGTGGTGCTTTCTGCTGTTGTGGTCTCAGTTGTGGTGCTTTCTGCTGTTGTTGTCTCAGTTGTGGTGCTCGGTGTTGTTGTCTCAGTTGTGGTGCTTTCTGCTGTTGTTGTGCCTGTTGTTGTACTTTCTATTGTTGTGGTGCTCGGTGTTGTTGTCTCAGTTGTGGTGCTTTCTACTGTTGTGGTCTCAGTTGTGGTGCTTGGTGTTGTGGTCTCAGTTGTGGTGCTTTCTGCTGTTGTGGTCTCAGTTGTGGTGCTTTCTGCTGTTGTTGTCTCAGTTGTGGTGCTCGGTGTTGTTGTCTCAGTTGTGGTGCTTTCTGCTGTTGTTGTCTCAGTTGTGGTAATTTCGGGAGTTGTGCTTATGGTTGTACTTTCTGCTTAAAAATTATATTGTTTGAAGGTTATTAATTATTTCAGCTACAACTAGCTATATATATATATATATATTTCAACAATAACAATGCAAGTTCCTCCCCAGCTAGTGAACAGAAGCATTAAGACTCGAGGCTGCTCCGAAAACAGTCGAAGTTAGAAGTTCAGAGAAAGTGAGACTGACTGAAAATGTTGATTGAAAAAATCTGGGTATCAGTAACTTCATAAAAAGGAGAATTATGTCACAAGATCAGCCTATCAGTCTATTAATCAGTTAATCAAAAAAAAATTTTCTTGATTGGATGGCGTGCCCTGAGCGTTTCGCTGTCCCGTTTATTTTCGTGGGAATATGACACCTAATAATAATCTGTATTCATAAGAGCTGCCGCCATCGCACTCATGTCAGAACTGTACAGCTCAAACTGTATACCGGCGCCCACTGCCTGTGCTCATAGTCCCCGTCTTTTTGTGCTATTACGTAGTTTGTTCGTTTATATAACACACAGTAAAATGGATATGCATGTCAGAAGGGTTGTTGATGTGAAGGATTGTTGATGTGATATGTCTCTATAGAGCTAGTTTCATTCAAGGCTCAGTTTACTGTATTTATTAGGTATAATTTACTCAAAATTTTAAATTCTGTCATCATGTACTCACCATCATGTCATTTCAAACCTATTAGTTATTCATAACTCTTCAAAATACAAATTAATATATTTTTCGAGAAACCAGAGAAAGATTGCTGTAGCTACCTCCATTTAAAGTCAATTCCTCTCAAACTTAAAAGATCCCAAAAATGTCATAAAGGCATGGTAAAAAAAATCAATCGAGTGGTCTAATCCAAATCCAAGTCTTCTGAAGAGACACAATGACTTTATATGATGAACAGATTTATGCGGATACTGTAGTAAACACGGACGTTCAAAAAACAACATGAAAGAACTGTGACTGATTGCACTGATCATCAGAAGCGCACGAGCTGCCGGAATGACACTCCTCAGAGTGAAAGAGCAAACATCATTTAAATCACTATATCACGTTTAGTTTTAGTAGTGTGATTATTCAAAGCATTTTAAATGGTTTATTCTTATATGTATAGTGCATTAATAGCAGGAGAGGCGGAACATAGCAAGCACTGGGAGAGTGTGTGTGCGCACAGAGTGTGTGTGAGTGCAGGAGAAAAAAGGTTTACCGAGTTTCAGTGACATTACGACAGGAAACTACTAAATATAATGTTGAATATAAAGTATGTAGTAATGCAATGGGGGAATATTTCTGTGTACTGATAATAATATAATAACAATAATATTATTTCATTAATAATAAAAAAGTAATAATAAAACTACATCTCTTCTTTATTTTGGCCTAAAATATTGCAATAAATATTGTATTGTGAGATTAGTATCATTATAGTATTGAATCGTGACACGAGTGTTTCGTTATTAATCAATAGTCTGATTCTATGTTTTGGTGTGGGCACTCAGAGTTCCAGCAAAATGTGAGAAGAGACGGAATGCAAGAAAAAGTGAGGGTACACTACTGATTAAAATAAAGAAGTGCCGATACTGTGTGCCGGTGCATACTGGCCCACTTCAAGCTCTGCTCATTATACATAAATCATGTAACAGTTCATGTGTTTACTTGCAAGACAAGATTAAAAGATCAAATGTGAGATTAACTACGTAGGTCTGGGGTGGGGTGTGTGTTACATTTGTTAATAATTGTAATGCATTATTTTTCTCTATAACTAATTAATTAAATAAATGTGTTAAAATGGTCGGACCCAATTTTTATGTATTTTATAAAAATATTAGATTTTTCCTGAATTGAAAGTTTTTCTTGCCACTGTTGCCTTTGTCACTAGAAGCTTTGAAATGTACTATTGCGCTGTTGTTTTGATACCTGTTGTGGTACTTTCTGTCGTACTTTCTGTTGTCGTACTTTCTATTGTTGTGGTGCTCGGTGTTGTTGTCTCAGTTGTGGTGCTTTCTGCTGTTGTGGTCTCAGTTGTGGTACTTTCTGGAGTTGTTGTGCCTGTTGTTGTACTTTCTACTGTTGTGGTGCTCGGTGTTGTTGTCTCAGTTGTGGTACTTTCTGCTGTTGTTGTCTCAGTTGTGGTGCTTTCTGCTGTTGTGGTCTCAGTTGTGGTGCTTTCCGCTGTTGTGGTCTCAGTTGTGGTGCTTGGTGTTGTTGTCTCAGTTGTGGTGCTCGGCGTTGTTGTCTCAGTTGTGGTGCTTGGTGTTGTTGTCTCAGTTGTGGTGCTCGGCGTTGTTGTCTCAGTTATGGTACTTTCTGCTGTTGTGGTCTCAGTTGTGGTGCTCGGCGTTGTGGTCTCAGTTGTGGTGCTTGGTGTTGTTGTCTCAGTTGTGGTGCTTTCTGCTGTTGTGGTCTCAGTTGTGGTACTTTCTGGAGTTGTTGTGCCTGTTGTGGTACTTTCTATTGTTGTGGTGCTCGGTGTTGTTGTCTCAGTTGTGGTGCTTTCTGCTGTTGTGGTCTCAGTTGTGGTGCTTTCTGCTGTTGTGGTCTCAGTTGTGGTGCTCGGCGTTGTGGTCTCAGTTGTGGTGCTTGGTGTTGTTGTCTCAGTTGTGGTGCTTTCTGCTGTTGTGGTCTCAGTTGTGGTACTTTCTGGAGTTGTTGTGCCTGTTGTGGTACTTTCTATTGTTGTGGTGCTCGGTGTTGTTGTCTCAGTTGTGGTGCTTTCTACTGTTGTGGTCTCAGTTGTGGTGCTTTCTGCTGTTGTGGTCTCAGTTGTGGTACTTTCTGGAGTTGTTGTGCCTGTTGTGGTACTTTCTATTGTTGTGGTGCTCGGTGTTGTTGTCTCAGTTGTGGTGCTTTCTACTGTTGTTGTCTCAGTTGTGGTGCTTTCTGCTGTTGTGGTCTCAGTTGTGGTACTTTCTGGAGTTGTTGTGCCTGTTGTGGTACTTTCTATTGTTGTGGTGCTCGGTGTTGTGGTCTCAGTTGTGGTGCTTTCTGCTGTTGTGGTCTCAGTTGTGGTAATCGGTGTTGTGGTCTCAGTTGTGGTGCTCGGTGTTGTTGTCTCAGTTGTGGTACTTTCTGGAGTTGTTGTGCCTGTTGTGGTACTTTCTATTGTTGTGGTGCTTGGTGTTGTTGTCTCAGTTGTGGTGCTTTCTACTGTTGTAGTCTCAGTTGTGGTGCTTTCTGCTGTTGTGGTCTCAGTTGTGGTACTTTCTGGAGTTGTTGTGCCTGTTGTGGTACTTTCTATTGTTGTGGTGCTCGGTGTTGTTGTCTCAGTTGTGGTGCTTTCTACTGTTGTTGTCTCAGTTGTGGTGCTTTCTGCTGTTGTGGTCTCAGTTGTGGTAATCGGTGTTGTGGTCTCAGTTGTGGTGCTCGGTGTTGTTGTCTCAGTTGTGGTGCTTTCTGCTGTTGTTGTCTCAGTTGTGGTGCTTTCTGCTGTTGTGGTCTCAGTTGTGGTGCTTTCTGCTGTTGTTGTGCCTGTTGTTGTACTTTCTATTGTTGTGGTGCTCGGTGTTGTTGTCTCAGTTGTGGTGCTTTCTGCTGTTGTTGTGCCTGTTGTTGTACTTTCTATTGTTGTGGTGCTCGGTGTTGTTGTCTCAGTTGTGGTGCTTTCTACTGTTGTGGTCTCAGTTGTGGTGCTTTCTGCTGTTGTGGTCTCAGTTGTGGTACTTTCTGGAGTTGTTGTGCCTGTTGTGGTACTTTCTATTGTTGTGGTGCTCGGTGTTGTTGTCTCAGTTGTGGTGCTTTCCGCTGTTGTGGTCTCAGTTGTGGTGCTTTCCGCTATTGTGGTCTCAGTTGTGGTGCTTTCTGCTGTTGTGGTCTCAGTTGTGGTACTTTCTGGAGTTGTTGTGCCTGTTGTTGTACTTTCTATTGTTGTGGTGCTTTCTGCTGTTGTTGTCTCAGTTGTGGTGCTTTCTGCTGTTGTGGTCTCAGTTGTTGTACTTTCTACTGTTGTGGTGCTCGGTGTTGTTGTCTCAGTTGTGGTGCTTTCCGCTGTTGTGGTCTCAGTTGTGGTGCTTTCCGCTGTTGTGGTCTCAGTTGTGGTGCTTTCTGCTGTTGTGGTCTCAGTTGTGGTGCTCGGTGTTGTTGTCTCAGTTGTGGTGCTTTCCGCTGTTGTTGTCTCAGTTGTGGTGCTTTCCGCTGTTGTGGTCTCAGTTGTGGTGCTCGGTGTTGTTGTCTCAGTTGTGGTAATTTCGGGAGTTGTGCTTATGGTTGTACTTTCTGCTTAAAAATTATATTGTTTGAAGGTTATTAATTATTTCAGCTACAACTAGCTATATATATATATATTTCAACAATAACAATGCAAGTTCCTCCCCAGCTAGTGAACAGAAGCATTAAGACTCGAGGCTGCTCCGAAAACAGTCGAAGTTAGAAGTTCAGAGAAAGTGAGACTGACTGAAAATGTTGATTGAAAAAATCTGGGTATCAGTAACTTCATAAAAAGGAGAATTATGTCACAAGATCAGCCTATCAGTCTATTAATCAGTTAATCAAAACATTTTTTTCTTGATTGGATGGCGTGCCCTGAGCGTTTCGCTGTCCCGTTTATTTTCGTGGGAATATGACACCTAATAATAATCTGTATTCATAAGAGCTGCCGCCATCGCACTCATGTCAGAACTGTACAGCTCAAACTGTATACCGGCGCCCACTGCCTGTGCTCATAGTCCCCGTCTTTTTGTGCTATTACGTAGTTTGTTCGTTTATATAACACACAGTAAAATGGATATGCATGTCAGAAGGGTTGTTGATGTGAAGGATTGTTGATGTGATATGTCTCTATAGAGCTAGTTTCATTCAAGGCTCAGTTTACTGTATTTATTAGGTATAATTTACTCAAAATTTTAAATTCTGTCATCATGTACTCACCATCATGTCATTTCAAACCTATTAGTTATTCATAACTCTTCAAAATACAAATTAATATATTTTTCGAGAAACCAGAGAAAGATTGCTGTAGCTACCTCCATTTAAAGTCAATTCCTCTCAAACTTAAAAGATCCCAAAAATGTCATAAAGGCATGGTAAAAAAAATCAATCGAGTGGTCTAATCCAAATCCAAGTCTTCTGAAGAGACACAATGACTTTATATGATGAACAGATTTATGCGGATACTGTAGTAAACACGGACGTTCAAAAAACAACATGAAAGAACTGTGACTGATTGCACTGATCATCAGAAGCGCACGAGCTGCCGGAATGACACTCCTCAGAGTGAAAGAGCAAACATCATTTAAATCACTATATCACGTTTAGTTTTAGTAGTGTGATTATTCAAAGCATTTTAAATGGTTTATTCTTATATGTATAGTGCATTAATAGCAGGAGAGGCGGAACATAGCAAGCACTGGGAGAGTGTGTGTGCGCACAGAGTGTGTGTGAGTGCAGGAGAAAAAAGGTTTACCGAGTTTCAGTGACATTACGACAGGAAACTACTAAATATAATGTTGAATATAAAGTATGTAGTAATGCAATGGGGGAATATTTCTGTGTACTGATAATAATATAATAACAATAATATTATTTCATTAATAATAAAAAAGTAATAATAAAACTACATCTCTTCTTTATTTTGGCCTAAAATATTGCAATAAATATTGTATTGTGAGATTAGTATCATTATAGTATTGAATCGTGACACGAGTGTTTCGTTATTAATCAATAGTCTGATTCTATGTTTTGGTGTGGGCACTCAGAGTTCCAGCAAAATGTGAGAAGAGACGGAATGCAAGAAAAAGTGAGGGTACACTACTGATTAAAATAAAGAAGTGCCGATACTGTGTGCCGGTGCATACTGGCCCACTTCAAGCTCTGCTCATTATACATAAATCATGTAACAGTTCATGTGTTTACTTGCAAGATAAGATTAAAAGATCAAATATGAGATTAACTACGTAGGTCTGGGGTGGGGTGTGTGTTACATTTGTTAATAATTGTAATGCATTATTTTTCTCTATAACTAATTAATTAAATAAATGTGTTAAAATGGTCGGACCCAATTTTTATGTATTTTATAAAAATATTAGATTTTTCCTGAATTGAAAGTTTTTCTTGACACTGTTGCCTTTGTCACTAGAAGCTTTGAAATGTACTATTGCGCTGTTGTTTTGATACCTGTGGTGGGAATTTCTGTTGTGGTGCTTTCTGCAGTTGTTGTCTCAGTTGTGGTACTTTCTGCTGTTGTTGTCTCAGTTGTGGTGCTTTCTGCTGTTGTGGTCTCAGTTGTGGTGCTTTCTGCTGTTGTGGTCTCAGTTGTGGTACTTTCTGGAGTTGTTGTGCCTGTTGTTGTACTTTCTATTGTTGTGGTGCTCGGTGTTGTCGTCTCAGTTGTGGTGCTTTCCGCTGTTGTGGTCTCAGTTGTGGTGCTTTCTACTGTTGTTGTCTCAGTTGTGGTGCTTGGTGTTGTTGTCTCAGTTGTGGTGCTCGGTGTTGTTGTCTCAGTTGTGGTGCTTTCTGCTGTTGTGGTCTCAGTTGTGGTACTTTCTGGAGTTGTTGTGCCTGTTGTTGTACTTTCTATTGTTGTGGTGCTCGGTGTTGTCGTCTCAGTTGTGGTGCTTTCCGCTGTTGTGGTCTCAGTTGTGGTGCTTTCAGCTGTTGTTGTCTCAGTTGTGGTGCTCGGTGTTGTTGTCTCAGTTGTGGTGCTTTCTGCTGTTGTTGTCTCAGTTGTGGTGCTTTCTGCTGTTGTTGTCTCAGTTGTGGTGCTTTCTGCTGTTGTGGTCTCAGTTGTGGTGCTCGGTGTTGTTGTCTCAGTTGTGGTGCTTTCAGCTGTTGTTGTCTCAGTTGTGGTGCTTTCTGCTGTTGTGGTCTCAGTTGTGGTGCTCGGTGTTGTTGTCTCAGTTGTGGTGCTTTCAGCTGTTGTTGTCTCAGTTGTGGTGCTTGGTGTTGTTGTCTCAGTTGTGGTGCTCGGTGTTGTTGTCTCAGTTGTGGTGCTTTCAGCTGTTGTTGTCTCAGTTGTGGTGCTTGGTTTTGTTGTCTCAGTTGTGGTGCTCGGTGTTGTTGTCTCAGTTGTGGTGCTTTCCGCTGTTGTGGTCTCAGTTGTGGTGCTTTCCGCTGTTGTGGTCTCAGTTGTGGTGCTTTCTGCTGTTGTGGTCTCAGTTGTGGTGCTCGGTGTTGTTGTCTCAGTTGTGGTGCTTTCCGCTGTTGTTGTCTCAGTTGTGGTGCTTTCCGCTGTTGTGGTCTCAGTTGTGGTGCTTTCCGCTGTTGTGGTCTCAGTTGTGGTGCTCGGTGTTGTTGTCTCAGTTGTGGTAATTTCGGGAGTTGTGCTTATGGTTGTACTTTCTGCTTAAAAATTATATTGTTTGAAGGTTATTAATTATTTCAGCTACAACTAGCTATATATATATATATATTTCAACAATAACAATGCAAGTTCCTCCCCAGCTAGTGAACAGAAGCATTAAGACTCGAGGCTGCTCCGAAAACAGTCGAAGTTAGAAGTTCAGAGAAAGTGAGACTGACTGAAAATGTTGATTGAAAAAATCTGGGTATCAGTAACTTCATAAAAAGGAGAATTATGTCACAAGATCAGCCTATCAGTCTATTAATCAGTTAATCAAAACATTTTTTTCTTGATTGGATGGCGTGCCCTGAGCGTTTCGCTGTCCCGTTTATTTTCGTGGGAATATGACACCTAATAATAATCTGTATTCATAAGAGCTGCCGCCATCGCACTCATGTCAGAACTGTACAGCTCAAACTGTATACCGGCGCCCACTGCCTGTGCTCATAGTCCCCGTCTTTTTGTGCTATTACGTAGTTTGTTCGTTTATATAACACACAGTAAAATGGATATGCATGTCAGAAGGGTTGTTGATGTGAAGGATTGTTGATGTGATATGTCTCTATAGAGCTAGTTTCATTCAAGGCTCAGTTTACTGTATTTATTAGGTATAATTTACTCAAAATTTTAAATTCTGTCATCATGTACTCACCATCATGTCATTTCAAACCTATTAGTTATTCATAACTCTTCAAAATACAAATTAATATATTTTTCGAGAAACCAGAGAAAGATTGCTGTAGCTACCTCCATTTAAAGTCAATTCCTCTCAAACTTAAAAGATCCCAAAAATGTCATAAAGGCATGGTAAAAAAAATCAATCGAGTGGTCTAATCCAAATCCAAGTCTTCTGAAGAGACACAATGACTTTATATGATGAACAGATTTATGCGGATACTGTAGTAAACACGGACGTTCAAAAAACAACATGAAAGAACTGTGACTGATTGCACTGATCATCAGAAGCGCACAAGCTGCCGGAATGACACTCCTCAGAGTGAAAGAGCAAACATCATTTAAATCACTATATCACGTTTAGTTTTAGTAGTGTGATTATTCAAAGCATTTTAAATGGTTTATTCTTATATGTATAGTGCATTAATAGCAGGAGAGGCGGAACATAGCAAGCACTGGGAGAGTGTGTGTGCGCACAGAGTGTGTGTGAGTGCAGGAGAAAAAAGGTTTACCGAGTTTCAGTGACATTACGACAGGAAACTACTAAATATAATGTTGAATATAAAGTATGTAGTAATGCAATGGGGGAATATTTCTGTGTACTGATAATAATATAATAACAATAATATTATTTCATTAATAATAAAAAAGTAATAATAAAACTACATCTCTTCTTTATTTTGGCCTAAAATATTGCAATAAATATTGTATTGTGAGATTAGTATCATTATAGTATTGAATCGTGACACGAGTGTTTCGTTATTAATCAATAGTCTGATTCTATGTTTTGGTGTGGGCACTCAGAGTTCCAGCAAAATGTGAGAAGAGACGGAATGCAAGAAAAAGTGAGGGTACACTACTGATTAAAATAAAGAAGTGCCGATACTGTGTGCCGGTGCATACTGGCCCACTTCAAGCTCTGCTCATTATACATAAATCATGTAACAGTTCATGTGTTTACTTGCAAGACAAGATTAAAAGATCAAATGTGAGATTAACTACGTAGGTCTGGGGTGGGGTGTGTGTTACATTTGTTAATAATTGTAATGCATTATTTTTCTCTATAACTAATTAATTAAATAAATGTGTTAAAATGGTCGGACCCAATTTTTATGTATTTTATAAAAATATTAGATTTTTCCTAATCTGGAAGTTTTTTTTGCCACTGTTGCCTTTGTCACTAGAAGCTTTGAAATGTACTATTGCGCTGTTGTTTTGATACCTGTTGTGGTACTTTCTGTCGTACTTTCTGTTGTCGTACTTTCTATTGTTGTGGTGCTCGGTGTTGTTGTCTCAGTTGTGGTGCTTTCTGCTGTTGTGGTCTCAGTTGTGGTGCTCGGTGTTGTTGTCTCAGTTGTGGTACTTTCTGGAGTTGTTGTGCCTGTTGTGGTACTTTCTATTGTTGTGGTGCTCGGTGTTGTTGTCTCAGTTGTGGTGCTTTCTGCTGTTGTGGTCTCAGTTGTGGTGCTCGGTGTTGTGGTCTCAGTTGTGGTGCTCGGTGTTGTTGTCTCAGTTGTGGTACTTTCTGAAGTTGTTGTGCCTGTTTTGGTACTTTCTATTGTTGTGGTGCTCGGTGTTGTTGTCTCAGTTGTGGTGCTTTCTACTGTTGTGGTCTCAGTTGTGGTGCTTTCTGCTGTTGTGGTCTCAGTTGTGGTACTTTCTGGAGTTGTTGTGCCTGTTGTAGTACTTTCTATTGTTGTGGTGCTCGGTGTTGTTGTCTCAGTTGTGGTGCTTTCTGCTGTTGTGGTCTCAGTTGTGGTGCTCGGTGTTGTGGTCTCAGTTGTGGTGCTCGGTGTTGTTGTCTCAGTTGTGGTACTTTCTGAAGTTGTTGTGCCTGTTGTGGTACTTTCTATTGTTGTGGTGCTCGGTGTTGTTGTCTCAGTTGTGGTGCTTTCTACTGTTGTGGTCTCAGTTGTGGTGCTTTCTGCTGTTGTGGTCTCAGTTGTGGTACTTTCTGGAGTTGTTGTGCCTGTTGTGGTACTTTCTATTGTTGTGGTGCTCGGTGTTGTTGTCTCAGTTGTGGTGCTTTCTGCTGTTGTGGTCTCAGTTGTGGTGCTCGGTGTTGTGGTCTCAGTTGTGGTGCTCGGTGTTGTGGTCTCAGTTGTGGTGCTCGCTGTTGTGGTCTCAGTTGTGGTACTTTCTGAAGTTGTTGTGCCTGTTGTGGTACTTTCTATTGTTGTGGTGCTTGGTGTTGTTGTCTCAGTTGTGGTGCTTTCTACTGTTGTAGTCTCAGTTGTGGTGCTTTCTGCTGTTGTGGTCTCAGTTGTGGTACTTTCTGGAGTTGTTGTGCCTGTTGTGGTACTTTCTATTGTTGTGGTGCTCGGTGTTGTGGTCTCAGTTGTGGTGCTTTCTGCTGTTGTGGTCTCAGTTGTGGTAATCGGTGTTGTGGTCTCAGTTGTGGTGCTCGGTGTTGTTGTCTCAGTTGTGGTGCTTTCTGCTGTTGTGGTCTCAGTTGTGGTGCTCGGTGTTGTTGTCTCAGTTGTGGTGCTTTCTGCATTTGTTGTGCCTGTTGTACTTTCTATTGTTGTGGTGCTCGGTGTTGTTGTCTCAGTTGTGGTGCTTTCTGCTGTTGTGGTCTCAGTTGTGGTGCTTTCTGCTGTTGTGGTCTCAGTTGTGGTGCTCGGCGTTGTTGTCTCAGTTGTGGTGCTTGGTGTTGTTGTCTCAGTTGTGGTGCTTTCTACTGTTGTGGTCTCAGTTGTGGTGCTTTCTGCTGTTGTGGTCTCAGTTGTGGTACTTTCTGGAGTTGTTGTGCCTGTTGTGGTACTTTCTACTGTTGTGGTGCTCGGTGTTGTTGTCTCAGTTGTGGTGCTTTCTATTGTTGTGGTCTCAGTTGTGGTGCTTTCTGCTGTTGTGGTCTCAGTTGTGGTACTTTCTGGAGTTGTTGTGCCTGTTGTGGTACTTTCTATTGTTGTGGTGCTCGGTGTTGTTGTCTCAGTTGTGGTGCTTTCTACTGTTGTGGTCTCAGTTGTGGTGCTCGGTGTTGTGGTCTCAGTTGTGGTGCTCGGTGTTGTTGTCTCAGTTGTGGTACTTTCTGAAGTTGTTGTGCCTGTTGTGGTACTTTCTATTGTTGTGGTGCTCGGTGTTGTTGTCTCAGTTGTGGTGCTTTCTACTGTTGTGGTCTCAGTTGTGGTGCTTTCTGCTGTTGTGGTCTCAGTTGTGGTACTTTCTGGAGTTGTTGTGCCTGTTGTGGTACTTTCTATTGTTGTGGTGCTCGGTGTTGTTGTCTCAGTTGTGGTGCTTTCTGCTGTTGTGGTCTCAGTTGTGGTGCTCGGTGTTGTGGTCTCAGTTGTGGTGCTCGGTGTTGTTGTCTCAGTTGTGGTACTTTCTGAAGTTGTTGTGCCTGTTGTGGTACTTTCTATTGTTGTGGTGCTTGGTGTTGTTGTCTCAGTTGTGGTGCTTTCTACTGTTGTAGTCTCAGTTGTGGTGCTTTCTGCTGTTGTGGTCTCAGTTGTGGTGCTTTCTGCTGTTGTTGTGCCTGTTGTTGTACTTTCTATTGTTGTGGTGCTCGGTGTTGTTGTCTCAGCTGTGGTGCTTTCTACTGTTGTGGTGTCAGTTGTGGTGCTTTCTGCTGTTGTGGTCTCAGTTGTGGTACTTTCTGGAGTTGTTGTGCCTGTTGTGGTACTTTCTATTGTTGTGGTGCTCGGTGTTGTTGTCTCAGTTGTGGTGCTTTCTGCTGTTGTTGTGCCTGTTGTTGTACTTTCTATTGTTGTGGTGCTCGGTGTTGTTGTCTCAGTTGTGGTGCTTTCTGCTGTTGTGGTCTCAGTTGTGGTACTTTCTGGAGTTGTTGTGCCTGTTGTGGTACTTTCTATTGTTGTGGTGCTCGGTGTTGTTGTCTCAGTTGTGGTGCTTTCTGCTGTTGTGGTCTCAGTTGTGGTGCTCGGTGTTGTTGTCTCAGTTGTGGTGCTTTCCGCTGTTGTGGTCTCAGTTGTGGTGCTTTCCGCTATTGTGGTCTCAGTTGTGGTACTTTCTGGAGTTGTTGTGCCTGTTGTTGTACTTTCTATTGTTGTGGTGCTTTCTGCTGTTGTGGTGCTCGGTGTTGTTGTCTCAGTTGTTGTACTTTCTGCTGTTGTGGTCTCAGTTGTGGTGCTTTCTGCTGTTGTTGTCTCAGTTGTGGTGCTTTCTGCTGTTGTGGTCTCAGTTGTGGTGCTTTCTGCTGTTGTGGTCTCAGTTGTGGTACTTTCTATTGTTGTGGTGCTCGGTGTTGTTGTCTCAGTTGTGGTGCTTTCCGCTGTTGTTGTCTCAGTTGTGGTAATTTCGGGAGTTGTGCTTATGGTTGTACTTTCTGCTTAAAAATTATATTGTTTGAAGGTTATTAATTATTTCAGCTACAACTAGCTATATATATATATATTTCAACAATAACAATGCAAGTTCCTCCCCAGCTAGTGAACAGAAGCATTAAGACTCGAGGCTGCTCCGAAAACAGTCGAAGTTAGAAGTTCAGAGAAAGTGAGACTGACTGAAAATGTTGATTGAAAAAATCTGGGTATCAGTAACTTCATAAAAAGGAGAATTATGTCACAAGATCAGCCTATCAGTCTATTAATCAGTTAATCAAAACATTTTTTTCTTGATTGGATGGCGTGCCCTGAGCGTTTCGCTGTCCCGTTTATTTTCGTGGGAATATGACACCTAATAATAATCTGTATTCATAAGAGCTGCCGCCATCGCACTCATGTCAGAACTGTACAGCTCAAACTGTATACCGGCGCCCACTGCCTGTGCTCATAGTCCCCGTCTTTTTGTGCTATTACGTAGTTTGTTCGTTTATATAACACACAGTAAAATGGATATGCATGTCAGAAGGGTTGTTGATGTGAAGGATTGTTGATGTGATATGTCTCTATAGAGCTAGTTTCATTCAAGGCTCAGTTTACTGTATTTATTAGGTATAATTTACTCAAAATTTTAAATTCTGTCATCATGTACTCACCATCATGTCATTTCAAACCTATTAGTTATTCATAACTCTTCAAAATACAAATTAATATATTTTTCGAGAAACCAGAGAAAGATTGCTGTAGCTACCTCCATTTAAAGTCAATTCCTCTCAAACTTAAAAGATCCCAAAAATGTCATAAAGGCATGGTAAAAAAAATCAATCGAGTGGTCTAATCCAAATCCAAGTCTTCTGAAGAGACACAATGACTTTATATGATGAACAGATTTATGCGGATACTGTAGTAAACACGGACGTTCAAAAAACAACATGAAAGAACTGTGACTGATTGCACTGATCATCAGAAGCGCACGAGCTGCCGGAATGACACTCCTCAGAGTGAAAGAGCAAACATCATTTAAATCACTATATCACGTTTAGTTTTAGTAGTGTGATTATTCAAAGCATTTTAAATGGTTTATTCTTATATGTATAGTGCATTAATAGCAGGAGAGGCGGAACATAGCAAGCACTGGGAGAGTGTGTGTGCGCACAGAGTGTGTGTGAGTGCAGGAGAAAAAAGGTTTACCGAGTTTCAGTGACATTACGACAGGAAACTACTAAATATAATGTTGAATATAAAGTATGTAGTAATGCAATGGGGGAATATTTCTGTGTACTGATAATAATATAATAACAATAATATTATTTCATTAATAATAAAAAAGTAATAATAAAACTACATCTCTTCTTTATTTTGGCCTAAAATATTGCAATAAATATTGTATTGTGAGATTAGTATCATTATAGTATTGAATCGTGACACGAGTGTTTCGTTATTAATCAATAGTCTGATTCTATGTTTTGGTGTGGGCACTCAGAGTTCCAGCAAAATGTGAGAAGAGACGGAATGCAAGAAAAAGTGAGGGTACACTACTGATTAAAATAAAGAAGTGCCGATACTGTGTGCCGGTGCATACTGGCCCACTTCAAGCTCTGCTCATTATACATAAATCATGTAACAGTTCATGTGTTTACTTGCAAGACAAGATTAAAAGATCAAATGTGAGATTAACTACGTAGGTCTGGGGTGGGGTGTGTGTTACATTTGTTAATAATTGTAATGCATTATTTTTCTCTATAACTAATTAATTAAATAAATGTGTT
Source organism: Gobio gobio (assembly GCF_949357685.1). Lineage (NCBI taxonomy): Eukaryota > Metazoa > Chordata > Actinopteri > Cypriniformes > Gobionidae > Gobio > Gobio gobio. The sequence goes on along the minus strand of NC_137113.1, from coordinate 5,461,204 downwards.
AAAATGGTCGGACCCAATTTTTATGTATTTTATAAAAATATTAGATTTTTCCTAATCTGGAAGTTTTTTTTGCCACTGTTGCCTTTGTCACTAGAAGCTTTGAAATGTACTATTGCGCTGTTGTTTTGATACCTGTTGTGGTACTTTCTGTCGTACTTTCTGTTGTCGTACTTTCTATTGTCGTGGTGCTCGGTGTTGTTGTCTCAGTTGTGGTGCTTTCTGCTGTTGTGGTCTCAGTTGTGGTACTTTCTGGAGTTGTTGTGCCTGTTGTTGTACTTTCTATTGTTGTGGTGCTCGGTGTTGTTGTCTCAGTTGTGGTACTTTCTGCTGTTGTTGTCTCAGTTGTGGTGCTTTCTGCTGTTGTGGTCTCAGTTGTGGTGCTTTCCGCTGTTGTGGTCTCAGTTGTGGTGCTTGGTGTTGTTGTCTCAGTTGTGGTGCTCGGCGTTGTTGTCTCAGTTGTGGTGCTTGGTGTTGTTGTCTCAGTTGTGGTGCTCGGCGTTGTTGTCTCAGTTGTGGTGCTTGGTGTTGTTGTCTCAGTTGTGGTGCTTTCTACTGTTGTGGTCTCAGTTGTGGTGCTCGGTGTTGTGGTCTCAGTTGTGGTGCTTTCTGCTGTTGTTGTCTCAGTTGTGGTGCTCGGCGTTGTTGTCTCAGTTGTGGTGCTTTCTACTGTTGTGGTCTCAGTTGTGGTGCTTTCTGCTGTTGTGGTCTCAGTTGTGGTACTTTCTGGAGTTGTTGTGCCTGTTGTGGTACTTTCTATTGTTGTGGTGCTCGGTGTTGTTGTCTCAGTTGTGGTGCTTTCTATTGTTGTGGTCTCAGTTGTGGTGCTTTCTGCTGTTGTGGTCTCAGTTGTGGTACTTTCTGGAGTTGTTGTGCCTGTTGTGGTACTTTCTATTGTTGTGGTGCTCGGTGTTGTTGTCTCAGTTGTGGTGCTTTCTACTGTTGTGGTCTCAGTTGTGGTGCTCGGTGTTGTGGTCTCAGTTGTGGTGCTCGGTGTTGTTGTCTCAGTTGTGGTACTTTCTGAAGTTGTTGTGCCTGTTGTGGTACTTTCTATTGTTGTGGTGCTCGGTGTTGTTGTCTCAGTTGTGGTGCTTTCTACTGTTGTGGTCTCAGTTGTGGTGCTTTCTGCTGTTGTGGTCTCAGTTGTGGTACTTTCTGCAGTTGTTGTGCCTGTTGTGGTACTTTCTATTGTTGTGGTGCTCGGTGTTGTTGTCTCAGTTGTCGTGCTTTCTGCTGTTGTGGTCTCAGTTGTGGTACTTTCTGGAGTTGTTGTGCCTGTTGTGGTACTTTCTATTGTTGTGGTGCTCGGTGTTGTTGTCTCAGTTGTGGTGCTTTCTGCTGTTGTTGTCTCAGTTGTGGTGCTTTCCGCTGTTGTGGTCTCAGTTGTGGTGCTTTCTGCTGTTGTTGTGCCTGTTGTTGTACTTTCTATTGTTGTGGTGCTCGGTGTTGTTGTCTCAGTTGTGGTGCTTTCTGCTGTTGTGGTCTCAGTTGTGGTGCTTTCTGCTGTTGTGGTCTCAGTTGTGGTACTTTCCGCTGTTGTGGTCTCAGTTGTGGTGCTTTCTGCTGTTGTTGTGCCTGTTGTTGTACTTTCTATTGTTGTGGTGCTCGGTGTTGTTGTCTCAGTTGTGGTGCTTTCTGCTGTTGTTGTCTCAGTTGTGGTGCTTTCTGCTGTTGTGGTCTCAGTTGTGGTGCTTTCTGCTGTTGTGGTCTCAGTTGTGGTACTTTCTGGAGTTGTTGTGCCTGTTGTGGTACTTTCTATTGTTGTGGTGCTCGGTGTTGTTGTCTCAGTTGTGGTGCTTTCTGCTGTTGTGGTCTCAGTTGTGGTGCTCGGTGTTGTTGTCTCAGTTGTGGTGCTTTCTGCTGTTGTTGTGCCTGTTGTTGTACTTTCTATTGTTGTGGTGATTTCTGCTGTTGTGGTCTCAGTTGTGGTACTTTCTGGAGTTGTTGTGCCTGTTGTTGTACTTTCTATTGTTGTGGTGCTCGGTGTTGTGGTCTCAGTTGTGGTGCTTTCTGCTGTAATGGTCTCAGTTGTGGTGCTCGGTGTTGTGGTCTCAGTTGTGGTGCTCGGTGTTGTTGTCTCAGTTGTGGTACTTTCTGAAGTTGTTGTGCCTGTTGTGGTACTTTCTATTGTTGTGGTGCTCGGTGTTGTTGTCTCAGTTGTGGTGCTTTCTACTGTTGTAGTCTCAGTTGTGGTGCTTTCTGCTGTTGTGGTCTCAGTTGTGGTACTTTCTGGAGTTGTTGTGCCTGTTGTGGTACTTTCTATTGTTGTGGTGCTCGGTGTTGTTGTCTCAGTTGTGGTGCTTTCTGCTGTTGTTGTCTCAGTTGTGGTGCTTTCCGCTGTTGTGGTCTCAGTTGTGGTGCTTTCTGCTGTTGTGGTCTCAGTTGTGGTGCTTTCTGCTGTTGTTGTGCCTGTTGTTGTACTTTCTATTGTTGTGGTGCTCGGTGTTGTTGTCTCAGTTGTGGTGCTTTCTGCTGTTGTGGTCTCAGTTGTTGTGCTTTCTGCTGTTGTGGTCTCAGTTGTGGTACTTTCTGGAGTTGTTGTGCCTGTTGTGGTACTTTCTATTGTTGTGGTGCTCGGTGTTGTTGTCTCAGTTGTGGTGCTTTCTGCTGTTGTGGTCTCAGTTGTGGTGCTCGGTGTTGTGGTCTCAGTTGTGGTGCTCGGTGTTGTTGTCTCAGTTGTGGTACTTTCTGAAGTTGTTGTGTCTGTTGTGGTACTTTCTATTGTTGTGGTGCTCGGTGTTGTTGTCTCAGTTGTCGTGCTTTCTACTGTTGTAGTCTCAGTTGTGGTGCTTTCTGCTGTTGTGGTCTCAGTTGTGGTACTTTCTGGAGTTGTTGTGCCTGTTGTGGTACTTTCTATTGTTGTGGTGCTCGGTGTTGTTGTCTCAGTTGTGGTGCTTTCTGCTGTTGTTGTCTCAGTTGTGGTGCTTTCTGCTGTTGTGGTCTCAGTTGTGGTGCTTTCTGCTGTTGTTGTGCCTGTTGTTGTTCTTTCTATTGTTGTGGTGCTTGGTGTTGTTGTCTCAGTTGTGGTGCTTTCTGCTGTTGTGGTCTCAGTTGTGGTGCTTTCTGCTGTTGTGGTCTCAGTTGTGGTACTTTCTGGAGTTGTTGTGCCTGTTGTGGTACTTTCTATTGTTGTGGTGCTCGGTGTTGTTGTCTCAGTTGTGGTGCTTTCTGCTGTTGTGGTCTCAGTTGTGGTGCTCTGTGTTGTTGTCTCAGTTGTGGTGCTTTCTGCTGTTGTGGTCTCAGTTGTGGTGCTTTCTGCTGTTGTGGTCTCAGTTGTGGTGCTTTCTGCTGTTGTGGTCTCAGTTGTGGTGCTCGGTGTTGTGGTCTCAGTTGTGGTGCTCGGTGTTGTTGTCTCAGTTGTGGTACTTTCTGAAGTTGTTGTGCCTGTTGTGGTACTTTCTATTGTTGTGGTGCTCGGTGTTGTTGTCTCAGTTGTGGTGCTTTCTACTGTTGTAGTCTCAGTTGTGGTGCTTTCTGCTGTTGTGGTCTCAGTTGTGGTACTTTCTGGAGTTGTTGTGCCTGTTGTGGTACTTTCTATTGTTGTGGTGCTCGGTGTTGTTGTCTCAGTTGTGGTGCTTTCTGCTGTTGTTGTCTCAGTTGTGGTGCTTTCTGCTGTTGTGGTCTCAGTTGTGGTGCTTTCTGCTGTTGTGGTCTCAGTTGTGGTGCTTTCTGCTGTTGTTGTGCCTGTTGTTGTACTTTCTATTGTTGTGGTGATTTCTGCTGTTGTGGTCTCAGTTGTGGTGCTTTCTGCTGTTGTGGTCTCAGTTGTGGTACTTTCTGGAGTTGTTGTGCCTGTTGTGGTACTTTCTATTGTTGTGGTGCTCGGTGTTGTTGTCTCAGTTGTGGTGCTTTCTGCTGTTGTGGTCTCAGTTGTGGTGCTTTCCGCTGTTGTGGTCTCAGTTGTGGTACTTTCTGCTGTTGTGGTCTCAGTTGTGGTGCTTTCTGCTGTTGTTGTGCCTGTTGTTGTACTTTCTATTGTTGTGGTGCTCGGTGTTGTTGTCTCAGTTGTGGTGCTTTCTGCTGTTGTGGTCTCAGTTGTGGTACTTTCTGCTGTTGTGGTCTCAGTTGTGGTGCTTTCTGCTGTTGTTGTGCCTGTTGTTGTACTTTCTATTGTTGTGGTGCTCGGTGTTGTTGTCTCAGTTGTGGTGCTTTCTGCTGTTGTGGTCTCAGTTGTGGTACTTTCTGGAGTTGTTGTGCCTGTTGTGGTACTTTCTATTGTTGTGGTGCTCGGTGTTGTTGTCTCAGTTGTGGTGCTTTCTGCTGTTGTGGTCTCAGTTGTGGTAATCGGTGTTGTGGTCTCAGTTGTGGTGCTTTCTGCTGTTGTTGTGACTGTTGTTGTACTTTCTATTGTTGTGGTGATTTCTGCTGTTGTGGTCTCAGTTGTGGTGCTTTCTGCTGTTGTGGTCTCAGTTGTGGTACTTTCTGGAGTTGTTGTGCCTGTTGTTGTACTTTCTATTGTTGTGGTGCTCGGTGTTGTTGTCTCAGTTGTGGTGCTTTCTGCTATTGTGGTCTCAGTTGTGGTGCTTTCTGCTGTTGTTGTCTCAGTTGTGGTGCTCGGTGTTGTGGTCTCAGTTGTGGTGCTTTCTGCTGTTGTGGTCTCAGTTGTGGTGCTTTCTGCTGTTGTGGTCTCAGTTGTTGTACTTTCTACTGTTGTGGTGCTCGGTGTTGTTGTCTCAGTTGTGGTGCTTTCTGCTGTTGTGGTCTCAGTTGTGGTGCTTTCTACTGTTGTGGTGCTCGGTGTTGTGGTCTCAGTTGTGGTGCTTTCTGCTGTTGTTGTGCCTGTTGTTGTACTTTCTACTGTTGTGGTGCTCGGTGTTGTTGTCTCAGTTGTGGTGCTTTCTGCTGTTGTGGTCTCAGTTGTGGTAATCGGTGTTGTGGTCTCAGTTGTGGTGCTTTCTGCTGTTGTTGTGCCTGTTGTTGTACTTTCTATTGTTGTGGTGATTTCTGCTGTTGTGGTCTCAGTTGTGGTGCTTTCTGCTGTTGTGGTCTCAGTTGTGGTACTTTCTGGAGTTGTTGTGCCTGTTGTGGTACTTTCTATTGTTGTGGTGCTCGGTGTTGTTGTCTCAGTTGTGGTGCTTTCTGCTGTTGTGGTCTCAGTTGTGGTGCTTTCCGCTGTTGTGGTCTCAGTTGTGGTACTTTCTGCTGTTGTGGTCTCAGTTGTGGTGCTTTCTGCTGTTGTGGTCTCAGTTGTGGTGCTTTCTGCTGTTGTTGTGCCTGTTGTTGTACTTTCTATTGTTGTGGTGCTCGGTGTTGTTGTCTCAGTTGTGGTGCTTTCTGCTGTTGTGGTCTCAGTTGTGGTACTTTCTGGAGTTGTTGTGCCTGTTGTGGTACTTTCTATTGTTGTGGTGCTCGGTGTTGTTGTCTCAGTTGTGGTGCTTTCTGCTGTTGTGGTCTCAGTTGTGGTAATCGGTGTTGTGGTCTCAGTTGTGGTGCTTTCTGCTGTTGTGGTCTCAGTTGTGGTACTTTCTGCTGTTGTGGTCTCAGTTGTGGTGCTTTCTGCTGTTGTGGTCTCAGTTGTTGTACTTTCTACTGTTGTGGAGCTCGGTGTTGTGGTCTCAGTTGTGGTGCTCGGTGTTGTGGTCTCAGTTGTGGTGCTTTCTGCTGTTGTGGTCTCAGTTGTGGTGCTTTCTGCTGTTGTGGTCTCAGTTGTTGTACTTTCTACTGTTGTGGAGCTCGGTGTTGTTGTCTCAGTTGTGGTGCTTTCTGCTGTTGTTGTACTTTCTATTGTTGTGGTCTCAATTGTGGTAATTTCGGGAGTTGTGCTTATGGTTGTACTTTCTGCTTAAAAATTATATTGTTTGAAGGTTATTAATTATTTCAGCTACAACTAGCTATATATATATATATATTTCAACAATAACAATGCAAGTTCCTCCCCAGCTAGTGAACAGAAGCATTAAGACTCGAGGCTGCTCCGAAAACAGTCGAAGTTAGAAGTTCAGAGAAAGTGAGACTGACTGAAAATGTTGATTGAAAAAATCTGGGTATCAGTAACTTCATAAAAAGGAGAATTATGTCACAAGATCAGCCTATCAGTCTATTAATCAGTTAATCAAAACATTTTTTTCTTGATTGGATGGCGTGCCCTGAGCGTTTCGCTGTCCCGTTTATTTTCGTGGGAATATGACACCTAATAATAATCTGTATTCATAAGAGCTGCCGCCATCGCACTCATGTCAGAACTGTACAGCTCAAACTGTATACCGGCGCCCACTGCCTGTGCTCATAGTCCCCGTCTTTTTGTGCTATTACGTAGTTTGTTCGTTTATATAACACACAGTAAAATGGATATGCATGTCAGAAGGGTTGTTGATGTGAAGGATTGTTGATGTGATATGTCTCTATAGAGCTAGTTTCATTCAAGGCTCAGTTTACTGTATTTATTAGGTATAATTTACTCAAAATTTTAAATTCTGTCATCATGTACTCACCATCATGTCATTTCAAACCTATTAGTTATTCATAACTCTTCAAAATACAAATTAATATATTTTTCGAGAAACCAGAGAAAGATTGCTGTAGCTACCTCCATTTAAAGTCAATTCCTCTCAAACTTAAAAGATCCCAAAAATGTCATAAAGGCATGGTAAAAAAAATCAATCGAGTGGTCTAATCCAAATCCAAGTCTTCTGAAGAGACACAATGACTTTATATGATGAACAGATTTATGCGGATACTGTAGTAAACACGGACGTTCAAAAAACAACATGAAAGAACTGTGACTGATTGCACTGATCATCAGAAGCGCACGAGCTGCCGGAATGACACTCCTCAGAGTGAAAGAGCAAACATCATTTAAATCACTATATCACGTTTAGTTTTAGTAGTGTGATTATTCAAAGCATTTTAAATGGTTTATTCTTATATGTATAGTGCATTAATAGCAGGAGAGGCGGAACATAGCAAGCACTGGGAGAGTGTGTGTGCGCACAGAGTGTGTGTGAGTGCAGGAGAAAAAAGGTTTACCGAGTTTCAGTGACATTACGACAGGAAACTACTAAATATAATGTTGAATATAAAGTATGTAGTAATGCAATGGGGGAATATTTCTGTGTACTGATAATAATATAATAACAATAATATTATTTCATTAATAATAAAAAAGTAATAATAAAACTACATCTCTTCTTTATTTTGGCCTAAAATATTGCAATAAATATTGTATTGTGAGATTAGTATCATTATAGTATTGAATCGTGACACGAGTGTTTCGTTATTAATCAATAGTCTGATTCTATGTTTTGGTGTGGGCACTCAGAGTTCCAGCAAAATGTGAGAAGAGACGGAATGCAAGAAAAAGTGAGGGTACACTACTGATTAAAATAAAGAAGTGCCGATACTGTGTGCCGGTGCATACTGGCCCACTTCAAGCTCTGCTCATTATACATAAATCATGTAACAGTTCATGTGTTTACTTGCAAGACAAGATTAAAAGATCAAATGTGAGATTAACTACGTAGGTCTGGGGTGGGGTGTGTGTTACATTTGTTAATAATTGTAATGCATTATTTTTCTCTAGAACTAATTAATTAAATAAATGTGTTAAAATGGTCAGCCCTACTTTTTATGTATGTTAATAAAAATATTAGATTTTTCCTAATCTGGAAGTTTTTCTTGCCACTGTTGCCTTTGTCACTAGAAGCTTTGAAATGTACTATTGCGCTGTTGTTTTGATACCTGTGGTGGGAATTTCTGTTGTGGTGCTTTCTGTTGTCGTGCTTTCTACTGTTGTGGTGCTCGGTGTTGTTGTCTCAGTTATGGTACTTTCTGCTGTTGTGGTCTCAGTTGTGGTGCTCGGCGTTGTGGTCTCAGTTGTGGTGCTTGGTGTTGTTGTCTCAGTTGTGGTGCTTTCTGCTGTTGTGGTCTCAGTTGTGGTGCTTTCTGCTGTTGTGGTCTCAGTTGTGGTACTTTCTGGAGTTGTTGTGCCTGTTGTGGTACTTTCTATTGTTGTGGTGCTCGGTGTTGTTGTCTCAGTTGTGGTGCTTTCTGCTGTTGTGGTCTCAGTTGTGGTGCTTGGTGTTGTTGTCTCAGTTGTGGTGCTTTCTGCTGTTGTGGTCTCAGTTGTGGTGCTCGGCGTTGTTGTCTCAGTTGTGGTGCTTTCTACTGTTGTGGTCTCAGTTGTGGTGCTTTCTGCTGTTGTGGTCTCAGTTGTGGTGCTTTCTGCTGTTGTGGTCTCAGTTGTGGTGCTCGGTGTTGTGGTCTCAGTTGTGGTGCTTTCTGCTGTTGTTGTGCCTGTTGTACTTTCTATTGTTGTGGTGCTTGGTGTTGTTGTCTCAGTTGTGGTGCTCGGTGTTGTTGTCTCAGTTGTGGTGCTTTCTGCTGTTGTGGTCTCAGTTGTGGTGCTTGGTGTAGTTGTCTCAGTTGTGGTGCTTTCTGCTGTTGTTGTGCCTGTTGTTGTACTTTCTATTGTTGTGGTGCTCGGTGTTGTTGTCTCAGTTGTGGTACTTTCTGCTGTTGTTGTCTCAGTTGTGGTGCTTTCTGCTTTTGTTGTCTCAGTTGTGGTGCTCTCTGCTGTTGTGGTCTCAGTTGTGGTGCTTTCTGCTGTTGTTGTCTCAGTTGTGGTGCTCGGTGTTGTTGTCTCAGTTGTGGTGCTTTCTGCTGTTGTGGTCTCAGTTGTGGTGCTTTCTGCTGTTGTGGTCTCAGTTGTGGTGCTTTCTGCTGTTGTTGTCTCAGTTGTGGTGCTTTCTGCTGTTGTTGTGCCTGTTGTTGTACTTTCTATTGTTGTGGTGCTCGGTGTTGTTGTCTCAGTTGTGGTACTTTCTGCTGTTGTTGTCTCAGTTGTGGTGCTTTCTGCTGTTGTTGTCTCAGTTGTGGTACTTTCTGCTGTTGTTGTCTCAGTTGTGGTGCTTTCTGCTGTTGTTGTGCCTGTTGTTGTACTTTCTATTGTTGTGGTGCTCGGTGTTGTTGTCTCAGTTGTGGTGCTTTCTGCTGTTGTTGTCTCAGTTGTGGTGCTCGGTGTTGTTGTCTCAGTTGTGGTACTTTCTGCTGTTGTTGTCTCAGTTGTGGTGCTTTCTGCTGTTGTTGTGCCTGTTGTTGTACTTTCTATTGTTGTGGTGCTTGGTGTTGTTGTCTCAGTTGTGGTGCTCGGTGTTGTTGTCTCAGTTGTGGTGCTTTCTGCTGTTGTGGTCTCAGTTGTGGTGCTTGGTTTAGTTGTCTCAGTTGTGGTGCTTTCTGCTGTTGTTGTGCCTGTTGTTGTACTTTCTATTGTTGTGGTGCTCGGTGTTGTTGTCTCAGTTGTGGTACTTTCTGCTGTTGTGGTCTCAGTTGTGGTGCTCGGTGTTGTTGTCTCAGTTGTGGTGCTTTCTGCTGTTGTTGTCTCAGTTGTGGTGCTTTCTGCTGTTGTGGTCTCAGTTGTGGTGCTTTCTGCTGTTGTTGTCTCAGTTGCTGTGCTTTCTGCTGTTGTGGTCTCAGTTGTGGTGCTCGGTGTTGTTGTCTCAGTTGTGGTGCTCGGTGTTGTTGTCTCAGTTGTGGTGCTTTCTGCTGTTGTTGTCTCAGTTGTGGTGCTTTCTGCTGTTGTGGTCTCAGTTGTGGTGCTCGGTGTTGTTGTCTCAGTTGTGGTACTTTCTGCTGTTGTTGTCTCAGTTGTGGTGCTCGGTGTTGTTGTCTCAGTTGTGGTACTTTCTGCTGTTGTTGTCTCAGTTGTGGTGCTCGGTGTTGTTGTCTCAGTTGTGGTGCTCGGTGTTGTTGTCTCAGTTGTGGTGCTTTCTGCTGTTGTGGTCTCAGTTGTGGTGCTTTCTGCTGTTGTGGTCTCAGTTGTGGTGCTTTCTGCTGTTGTTGTGCCTGTTGTTGTACTTTCTATTGTTGTGGTGCTCGGTGTTGTTGTCTCAGTTGTGGTGCTTGGTGTTGTGGTCTCAGTTGTGGTGCTTTCTGCTGTTGTGGTCTCAGTTGTGGTGCTTTCTGGTGTTGTTGTTTCAGTTGTGGTGCTTTCTGCTGTTGTTGTGCCTGTTGTTGTACTTTCTATTGTTGTGGTGCTCGGTGTTGTTGTCTCAGTTGTGGTGCTTTCTGCTGTTGTGGTCTCAGTTGTGGTGCTCGGTGTTGTTGTCTCAGTTGTGGTGCTTTCTGCTGTTGTTGTCTCAGTTGTGGTACTTTCTGCTGTTGTGGTCTCAGTTGTGGTGCTTTCTGCTGTTGTTGTGCCTGTTGTTGTACTTTCTATTGTTGTGGTGCTCGGCGTTGTGGTCTCAGTTGTGGTGCTTTCTGCTGTTGTTGTGCCTGTTGTTGTACTTTCTATTGTTGTGGTGCTCGGCGTTGTTGTCTCAGTTGTGGTGCTTTCTGCTGTTGTGGTCTCAGTTGTGGTGCTTTCTGCTGTTGTTGTCTCAGTTGTGGTGCTTTCTGCTGTTGTTGTACTTTCTATTGTTGTGGTCTCGATTGTGGTAATTTCGGGAGTTGTGCTTATGGTTGTACTTTCTGCTTAAAAATTATATTGTTTGAAGGTTATTAATTATTTCAGCTACAACTAGCTATATATATATATATATTTCAACAATAACAATGCAAGTTCCTCCCCAGCTAGTGAACAGAAGCATTAAGACTCGAGGCTGCTCCGAAAACAGTCGAAGTTAGAAGTTCAGAGAAAGTGAGACTGACTGAAAATGTTGATTGAAAAAATCTGGGTATCAGTAACTTCATAAAAAGGAGAATTATGTCACAAGATCAGCCTATCAGTCTATTAATCAGTTAATCAAAAAAAAATGTTCTTGATTGGATGGCGTGCCCTGAGCGTTTCGCTGTCCCGTTTATTTTCGTGGGAATATGACACCTAATAATAATCTGTATTCATAAGAGCTGCCGCCATCGCACTCATGTCAGAACTGTACAGCTCAAACTGTATACCGGCGCCCACTGCCTGTGCTCATAGTCCCCGTCTTTTTGTGCTATTACGTAGTTTGTTCGTTTATATAACACACAGTAAAATGGATATGCATGTCAGAAGGGTTGTTGATGTGAAGGATTGTTGATGTGATATGTCTCTATAGAGCTAGTTTCATTCAAGGCTCAGTTTACTGTATTTATTAGGTATAATTTACTCAAAATTTTAAATTCTGTCATCATGTACTCACCATCATGTCATTTCAAACCTATTAGTTATTCATAACTCTTCAAAATACAAATTAATATATTTTTCGAGAAACCAGAGAAAGATTGCTGTAGCTACCTCCATTTAAAGTCAATTCCTCTCAAACTTAAAAGATCCCAAAAATGTCATAAAGGCATGGTAAAAAAAATCAATCGAGTGGTCTAATCCAAATCCAAGTCTTCTGAAGAGACACAATGACTTTATATGATGAACAGATTTATGCGGATACTGTAGTAAACACGGACGTTCAAAAAACAACATGAAAGAACTGTGACTGATTGCACTGATCATCAGAAGCGCACGAGCTGCCGGAATGACACTCCTCAGAGTGAAAGAGCAAACATCATTTAAATCACTATATCACGTTTAGTTTTAGTAGTGTGATTATTCAAAGCATTTTAAATGGTTTATTCTTATATGTATAGTGCATTAATAGCAGGAGAGGCGGAACATAGCAAGCACTGGGAGAGTGTGTGTGCGCACAGAGTGTGTGTGAGTGCAGGAGAAAAAAGGTTTACCGAGTTTCAGTGACATTACGACAGGAAACTACTAAATATAATGTTGAATATAAAGTATGTAGTAATGCAATGGGGGAATATTTCTGTGTACTGATAATAATATAATAACAATAATATTATTTCATTAATAATAAAAAAGTAATAATAAAACTACATCTCTTCTTTATTTTGTTCTAAAATATTGCAATAAATATTGTATTGTGAGATTAGTATCATTATAGTATTGAATCGTGACACGAGTGTTTCGTTATTAATCAATAGTCTGATTCTATGTTTTGGTGTGGGCACTCAGAGTTCCAGCAAAATGTGAGAAGAGACGGAATGCAAGAAAAAGTGAGGGTACACTACTGATTAAAATAAAGAAGTGCCGATACTGTGTGCCGGTGCATACTGGCCCACTTCAAGCTCTGCTCATTATACATAAATCATGTAACAGTTCATGTGTTTACTTGCAAGACAAGATTAAAAGATCAAATGTGAGATTAACTACGTAGGTCTGGGGTGGGGTGTGTGTTACATTTGTTAATAATTGTAATGCATTATTTTTCTCTAGAACTAATTAATTAAATAAATGTGTTAAAATGGTCGGACCCAATTTTTATGTATTTTATAAAAATATTAGATTTTTCCTGAATTGAAAGTTTTTCTTGCCACTGTTGCCTTTGTCACTAGAAGCTTTGAAATGTACTATTGCGCTGTTGTTTTGATACCTGTGGTGGGAATTTCTGTTGTGGTGCTTTCTGCAGTTGTTGTCTCAGTTGTGGTACTTTCTATTGTTGTGGTGCTCGGTGTTGTCGTCTCAGTTGTGGTGCTCGGTGTTGTTGTCTCAGTTGTGGTGCTCGGTGTTGTTGTCTCAGTTGTGGTTATTTCTGCTGTTGTGGTCTCAGTTGTGGTGCTTTCTGCTGTTGTTGTGCCTGTTGTTGTACTTTCTATTGTTGTGGTGCTCGGTGTTGTTGTCTCAGTTGTGGTGCTTTCTGCTGTTGTGGTCTCAGTTGTGGTGCTCGGTGTTGTTGTCTCAGTTGTGGTGCTTTCTGCTGTTGTGGTCTCAGTTGTGGTACTTTCTGCTGTTGTCGTCTCAGTTGTGGTGCTCGGTGTTGTTGTCTCAGTTGTGGTGCTTTCTGCTGTTGTTGTCTCAGTTGTTGTACTCGGTGTTGTGGTCTCAGTTGTGGTGCTTTCTGCTGTTGTGGTCTCAGTTGTTGTGCTCGGTGTTGTGGTCTCAGTTGTGGTGCTTTCTGCTGTTGTTGTCTCAGTTGTTGTGCTCGGTGTTGTGGTCTCAGTTGTGGTGCTTTCTGCTGTTGTGGTCTCAGTTGTGGTGCTTTCTGCTGTTGTGGTCTCAGTTGTGGTGCTTTCCGCTGTTGTTGTCTCAGTTGTGGTGCTCGGTGTTGTTGTCTCAGTTGTGGTGCTTTCTGCTGTTGTGGTCTCAGTTGTTGTGCTCGGTGTTGTTGTCTCAGTTGTGGTAGTTTCTGCTGTTGTTGTGCCTGTTGTTGTACTTTCTAATGTTGTGGTGCTCGGTGTTGTTGTCTCAGTTGTGGTGCTTTCTGCTGTTGTGGTCTCAGTTGTGGTGCTCGGTGTTGTTGTCTCAGTTGTGGTGCTTTCTGCTGTTGTGGTCTCAGTTGTGGTAGTTTCTGCTGTTGTTGTGCCTGTTGTTGTACTTTCTAATGTTGTGGTGCTCGGTGTTGTTGTCTCAGTTGTGGTGCTTTCTGCTGTTGTGGTCTCAGTTGTGGTGCTCGGTGTTGTTGTCTCAGTTGTGGTGCTTTCTGCTGTTGTGGTCTCAGTTGTGGTGCTTTCCGCTGTTGTTGTCTCAGTTGTGGTGCTCGGTGTTGTTGTCTCAGTTGTGGTGCTTTCCGCTGTTGTGGTCTCAGTTGTGGTGCTTTCTGCTGTTGTTGTGCCTGTTGTTGTACTTTCTATTGTTGTGGTGCTCGGTGTTGTTGTCTCAGTTGTGGTGCTTTCTGCTGTTGTGGTCTCAGTTGTGGTGCTCGGTGTTGTTGTCTCAGTTGTGGTGCTTTCTGCTGTTGTGGTCTCAGTTGTGGTACTTTCTGCTGTTGTCGTCTCAGTTGTGGTGCTCGGTGTTGTTGTCTCAGTTGTGGTGCTTTCTGCTGTTGTTGTCTCAGTTGTTGTACTCGGTGTTGTGGTCTCAGTTGTGGTGCTTTCTGCTGTTGTGGTCTCAGTTGTTGTGCTCGGTGTTGTGGTCTCAGTTGTGGTGCTTTCTGCTGTTGTTGTCTCAGTTGTTGTGCTCGGTGTTGTGGTCTCAGTTGTGGTGCTTTCTGCTGTTGTGGTCTCAGTTGTGGTGCTTTCTGCTGTTGTGGTCTCAGTTGTGGTGCTTTCCGCTGTTGTGGTGTCAGTTGTGGTGCTCGGTGTTGTTGTCTCAGTTGTGGTGCTTTCTGCTGTTGTGGTCTCAGTTGTGGTGCTTTCTGCTGTTGTGGTCTCAGTTGTGGTGCTTTCCGCTGTTGTGGTCTCAGTTGTGGTGCTCGGTGTTGTTGTCTCAGTTGTGGTGCTTTCTGCTGTTGTTGTGCCTGTTGTTGTACTTTCTATTGTTGTGGTGCTCGGTGTTGTTGTCTCAGTTGTGGTGCTTTCTGCTGTTGTGGTCTCAGTTGTGGTGCTCGGTGTTGTTGTCTCAGTTGTGGTGCTTTCTGCTGTTGTGGTCTCAGTTGTGGTACTTTCTGCTGTTGTCGTCTCAGTTGTGGTGCTCGGTGTTGTTGTCTCAGTTGTGGTGCTTTCTGCTGTTGTGGTCTCAGTTGTTGTGCTCGGTGTTGTGGTCTCAGTTGTGGTGCTTTCTGCTGTTGTTGTCTCAGTTGTTGTGCTCGGTGTTGTGGTCTCAGTTGTGGTACTTTCTGCTGTTGTCGTCTCAGTTGTGGTGCTCGGTGTTGTTGTCTCAGTTGTGGTGCTTTCTGCTGTTGTTGTCTCAGTTGTTGTGCTCGGTGTTGTTGTCTCAGTTGTGGTAGTTTCTGCTGTTGTTGTGCCTGTTGTTGTACTTTCTAATGTTGTGGTGCTCGGTGTTGTTGTCTCAGTTGTGGTGCTTTCTGCTGTTGTGGTCTCAGTTGTGGTGCTCGGTGTTGTTGTCTCAGTTGTGGTGCTTTCTGCTGTTGTTGTGCCTGTTGTTGTACTTTCTATTGTTGTGGTGCTCGGTGTTGTTGTCTCAGTTGTGGTGCTTTCTGCTGTTGTGGTCTCAGTTGTGGTGCTCGGTGTTGTTGTCTCAGTTGTGGTGCTTTCTGCTGTTGTGGTCTCAGTTGTGGTACTTTCTGCTGTTGTCGTCTCAGTTGTGGTGCTCTGTGTTGTTGTCTCAGTTGTGGTGCTTTCTGCTGTTGTGGTCTCAATTGTTGTGCTCGGTGTTGTGGTCTCAGTTGTGGTGCTTTCTGCTGTTGTTGTCTCAGTTGTTGTGCTCGGTGTTGTGGTCTCAGTTGTGGTACTTTCTGCTGTTGTCGTCTCAGTTGTGGTGCTCGGTGTTGTTGTCTCAGTTGTGGTGCTTTCTGCTGTTGTTGTCTCAGTTGTGGTGCTCGGTGTTGTTGTCTCAGTTGTGGTGCTTTCTGCTGTTGTTGTCTCAGTTGTTGTACTCGGTGTTGTGGTCTCAGTTGTGGTGCTTTCTGCTGTTGTGGTCTCAGTTGTTGTGCTCGGGGTTGTGGACTCAGTTGTGGTACTTTCTGCTGTTGTTGTCTCAGTTGTGGTGCTCAGTGTTGTTGTCTCAGTTGTGGTGCTTTCTGCTGTTGTGGTCTCAGTTGTTGTGCTCGGTGTTGTGGACTCAGTTGTGGTGCTTTCGGCTGTTGTTGTCTCAGTTGTTGTGCTCAGTGTTGTGGTCTCAGTTGTGGTGCTTTCTGCTGTTGTGGTCTCAGTTGTGGTGCTCGGTGTTGTTGTCTCAGTTGTGGTGCTTTCTGCTGTTGTTGTGCCTGTTGTTGTACTTTCTATTGTTGTGGTAATCGGTGTTGTTGTCTCAGTTGTGGTGCTTTCTGCTGTTGTGGTCTCAGTTGTGGTGCTTTCTGCTGTTGTGGTCTCAGTTGTGGTGCTCGGTGTTGTTGTCTCAGTTGTGGTGCTTTCTGCTGTTGTGGTCTCAGTTGTGGTACTTTCTGCTGTTGTCATCTCAGTTGTGGTGCTTTCCGCTGTTGTGGTCTCAGTTGTGGTGCTCGGTGTTGTTGGTTCAGTTGTGGTGCTTTCTGCTGTTGTGGTCTCAATTGTGGTGCTTTCTGCTGTTGTTGTCTCAGTTGTGGTGCTCGGTGTTGTTGTCTCAGTTGTGGTGCTTTCCGCTGTTGTGGTCTCAGTTGTGGTGCTCGGTGTTGTTGTCTCAGTTGTTGTGCTTTCTGCTGTTGTGGTCTCAGTTGTGGTGCTCGGTGTTGTGGTCTCAGTTGTGGTGCTTTCTGCTGTTGTTGTCTCAGTTGTGGTGCTTTCTGCTGTTGTTGTCTCAGTTGTGGTGCTCGGTGTTGTTGTCTCAGTTGTGGTGCTTTCCGCTGTTGTGGTCTCAGTTGTGGTGCTTTCTGCTGTTGTGGTCTCAGTTGTGGTGCTCGGTGTTGTGGTCTCAGTTGTGGTGCTTTCTACTGTTGTGGTCTCAGTTGTGGTGCTTTCCGCTGTTGTGGTCTCAGTTGTGGTGCTTTCTGCTGTTGTTGTCTCAGTTGTGGTGCTCGGTGTTGTTGTATCAGTTGTGGTGCTTTCTGCTGTTGTGGTCTCAGTTGTGGTGCTCGGTGTTGTGGTCTCAGTTGTGGTGCTCGGTGTTGTGGTCTCAGTTGTGGTGCTCGGTGTTGTTGTCTCAGTTGTGGTGCTCTGTGTTGTTGTATCAGTTGTTGTGCTTTCTGCTGTTGTGGTCTCAGTTGTGGTGCTCGGTGTTGTGGTCTCAGTTGTGGTGCTTTCTGCTGTTGTTGTCTCAGTTGTGGTGCTTTCTGCTGTTGTTGTCTCAGTTGTGGTGCTTTCCGCTGTTGTGGTCTCAGTTGTGGTGCTTTCTGCTGTTGTGGTCTCAGTTGTGGTGCTCGGTGTTGTGGTCTCAGTTGTGGTGCTTTCCGCTGTTGTGGTCTCAGTTGTGGTGCTTCCTGCTGTTGTGGTATCAGTTGTGGTACTTTCTGGAGTTGCTGTTGTGCCTGTTGTTGTACTTTCTATTGCTGTGGTGCTCAGTGTTGTGGACTCAGTTGTGGTGCTTTCTGCTGTTGTGGTCTCAGTTGTGGTACTTTCTGGAGTTGTTGTGACTGTTGTTGTACTTTCTATTGTTGTGGTGCTCGGTGTTGTGGACTCAGTTGTGGTGCTTTCTGCTGTTGTTGTCTCAGTTGTGGTGCTCGGTGTTGTTGTCTCAGTTGTGGTGCTTTCTGCTGTTGTGGTCTCAGTTGTGGTGCTCGGTGTTGTTGTCTCAGTTGTGGTGCTTTCTGCTGTTGTGGTCTCAGTTGTGGTGCTCGGTGTTGTTGTCTCAGTTGTGGTGCTTTCTGCTGTTGTTGTCTCAGTTGTGGTGCTTTCTGCTGTTGTTGTCTCAGTTGTGGTGCTCGGTGTTGTTGTATCAGTTGTGGTGCTTTCTGCTGTTGTGGTCTCAGTTGTGGTGCTCGGTGTTGTGGTCTCAGTTGTGGTGCTCGGTGTTGTGGTCTCAGTTGTGGTGCTCGGTGTTGTTGTCTCAGTTGTGGTGCTCTGTGTTGTTGTATCAGTTGTTGTGCTTTCTGCTGTTGTGGTCTCAGTTGTGGTGCTCGGTGTTGTGGTCTCAGTTGTGGTGCTTTCTGCTGTTGTTGTCTCAGTTGTGGTGCTTTCTGCTGTTGTTGTCTCAGTTGTGGTGCTTTCCGCTGTTGTGGTCTCAGTTGTGGTGCTTTCTGCTGTTGTGGTCTCAGTTGTGGTGCTCGGTGTTGTGGTCTCAGTTGTGGTGCTTTCCGCTGTTGTGGTCTGAGTTGTGGTGCTTCCTGCTGTTGTGGTATCAGTTGTGGTACTTTCTGGAGTTGCTGTTGTGCCTGTTGTTGTACTTTCTATTGCTGTGGTGCTCAGTGTTGTGGACTCAGTTGTGGTGCTTTCTGCTGTTGTGGTCTCAGTTGTGGTACTTTCTGGAGTTGTTGTGCCTGTTGTTGTACTTTCTATTGTTGTGGTGCTCGGTGTTGTGGACTCAGTTGTGGTGCTTTCTGCTGTTGTTGTCTCAGTTGTGGTGCTCGGTGTTGTTGTCTCAGTTGTGGTGCTTTCTGCTGTTGTGGTCTCAGTTGTGGTGCTTTCTGCTGTTGTGGTCTCAGTTGTGGTGCTCGGTGTTGTTGTCTCAGTTGTGGTGCTTTCTGCTGTTGTGGTCTCAGTTGTGGTGCTCGGTGTTGTTGTCTCAGTTGTGGTGCTTTCTGCTGTTGTGGTCTCAGTTGTTGTGCTTGGTGTTGTGGTGCTTTCTGCTGTTGTTGTCTCAGTTGTTGTGCTTTCTGCTGTTGTGGTCTCAGTTGTGGTGCTCGGTGTTGTTGTTTTAGTTGTGGTGCTTTCTGCTGTTGTTGTCTCAGTTGTGGTGCTTTCTGCTGTTGTGGTCTCAGTTGTGGTGCTCGGTGTTGTTGTCTCAGTTGTGGTGCTTTCTGCTGTTGTTGTCTCAGTTGTGGTGCTTTCTGCTGTTGTGGTCTCTGTTGTTGTGCTCGGTGTTGTGGTGCTTTCTGCTGTTGTTGTCTCAGTTGTGGTGCTCGGTGTTGTTGTCTCAGTTGTGGTGCTTTCTGCTGTTGTGGTCTCAGTTGTTGTGCTTGGTGTTGTGGTGCTTTCTGCTGTTGTTGTCTCAGTTGTGGTGCTTTCGCCTGTTGTGGTCTCAGTTGTTGTGGTCTCAGTTGTGGTACTTTCTGGAGTTGTTGTGCCTGTTGTTGTACTTTCTATTGTTGTGGTGCTCGGTGTTGTGGACTCAGTTGTGGTGCTTTCTGCTGTTGTTGTCTCAGTTGTGGTGCTCGGTGTTGTTGTCTCAGTTGTGGTGCTTTCTGCTGTTGTGGTCTCAGGTGTGGTGCTTTCTGCTGTTGTGGTCTCAGTTGTGGTGCTCGGTGTTGTTGTATCAGTTGTGGTGCTTTCTGCTGTTGTGGTCTCAGTTGTGGTGCTCGGTGTTGTTGTCTCAGTTGTGGTGCTTTCTGCTGTTGTCGTCTCAGTTGTTGTGCTTTCTGCTGTTGTGGTCTCAGTTGTGGTGCTCGGTGTTGTTGTTTTAGTTGTGGTGCTTTCTGCTGTTGTTGTCTCAGTTGTGGTGCTTTCTGCTGTTGTGGTGCTCGGTGTTGTTGTCTCAGTTGTGGTGCTTTCTGCTGTTGTGGTCTCAGTTGTGGTGCTCGGTATTGTTGTCTCAGTTGTGGTGCTTTCTGCTGTTGTGGTCTCAGTTGTGGTGCTCGGTGTTGTTGTCTCAGTTGTGGTGCTTTCTGCTGTTGTGGTCTCAGTTGTGGTACTTTCTGCTGTTGTCGTCTCAGTTGTGGTGCTCGGTGTTGTGGTCTCAGTTGTGGTACTTTCTGCTGTTGTGGTCTCCGTTGTGGTGCTCAGTGTTGTTGTCTCAGTTGTAGTGCTTTCTGCTGTTGTGGTCTCAGTTGTGGTGCTCGGTGTTGTTGTCTCAGTTGTGGTGCTTTCTGCAGTTGTTGTGCCTGTTGTACTTTTTATTGTTGTGGTACTCGGTGTTGTCGTCTCAGTTGTGCTGCTCGGTGTTGTTGTCTCAGTTGTGGTGCTTTCCGCTGTTGTGGTCTCAGTTGTGGTGCTTGGTGTTGTTGTCTCAGTTGTTGTGCTTTCTGCTGTTGTGGTCTCAGTTGTGGTGCTCGGTGTTGTGGTCTCAGTTGTGGTGCTTTCTGCTGTTGTTGTCTCAGTTGTGGTGCTCGTTGTTGTTGTCTCAGTTGTGGTGCTTTCCGCTGTTGTGGTCTCAGTTGTGGTGCTTTCTGCTGTTGTGGTCTCAGTTGTGGTGCTCGGTGTTGTTGTCTCAGTTGTGGTGCTTTCTGCTGTTGTGGTCTCAGTTGTGGTGCTCGGTGTTGTGGTCTCAGTTGTGGTGCTTTCTACTGTCGTTGTCTCAGTTGTGGTGCTTTCTGCTGTTGTTGTCTCAGTTGTGGTGCTCGGTGTTGTTGTATCAGTTGTGGTACTTTCTGCTGTTGTGGTCTCAGTTGTTGTGCTCGGTGTTGTGTTCTCAGTTGTGGTGCTTTCCGCTGTTGTGGTCTCAGTTGTGGTGCTCGGTGTTGTTGTCTCAGTTGTGGTGCTTTCTGCTGTTGTTGTCTCAGTTGTGGTGCTCGGTGATGTTGTCTCAGTTGTGGTGCTTTCTGCTGTTGTTGTGCCTGTTGTTGTACTTTCTATTGTTGTGGTGCTCGGTGTTGTTGTCTCAGTTGTGGTGCTTTCTGCTGTTGTGGTCTCAGTTGTGGTTCTCGGTGTTGTTGTCTCAGTTGTGGTGCTTTCTGCTGTTGTGGTCTCAGTTGTGGTGCTCGGTGTTGTTGTGTCAGTTGTGGTGCTTTCTGCTGTTGTTGTCTCAGTTGTGGTGCTTTCTGCTGTTGTGGTCTCAGTTGTGGTACTTTCTGCCGTTGTGGTCTCAGTTGTGGTGCTCAGTGTTGTGGTCTCAGTTGTGGTGCTCAGTGTTGTTGTCTCAGTTGTGGTGCTTTCTGCTGTTGTGGTCTCAGTTGTGGTACTTTCTGCTGTTGTGGTCTCAGTTGTGGTGCTCGGTGTTGTTGTCTCAGTTGTGATGCTTTCTGTAGTTGTTGTCTCACTTGTGGTAATTTCTGGAGTTGTTGTGCCTGTTGTACTTTCTATTTTTGTGGTGCTTTCTGCAGTTGTTGTCTCAGTTGTGGTACTTTCTGGAGTTGTTGTGCCTGTTGTACTTTCTATTGTTGTGGTGCTCGGTGTTGTCGTCTCAGTTGTGGTGCTTTCCGCTGTTGTTGTCTCAGTTGTGGTGCTTTCTGCTGTTGTGGTCTCAGTTGTGGTGCTTGGTGTTGTTGTCTCAGTTGTTGTGCTTTCTGCTGTTGTGGTCTCAGTTGTGGTGCTCTGTGTTGTTGTCTCAGTTGTGGTGCTTTCTGCTGTTGTTGTGTCAGTTGTGGTGCTTTCTGCTGTTGTTGTCTCAGTTGTGGTGCTCGGTGTTGTTGTCTCAGTTGTGGTGCTTTCTGCTGTTGTGGTCTCAGTTGTGGTGCTCGGTGTTGTGGTCTCAGTTGTGATGCTTTCTACTGTTGTTGTCTCAGTTGTGGTGCTTTCTGCTGTTGTTGTCTCAGTTGTGGTGCTCGGTGTTGTTGTCTCAGTTGTGGTGCTTTCCGCTGTTGTGGTCTCAGTTGTGGTGCTTTCTGCTGTTGTGGTCTCAGTTGTGGTGCTCGGTGTTGTGGTCTCAGCTGTGGTGCTTTCTGCTGTTGTGGTCTCAGTTGTGGTGCTCGGTGTTGTGGTCTCAGTTGTAATGCTTTCTACTGTTGTTGTCTCAGTTGTGGTGCTTTCTGCTGTTGTTGTCTCAGTTGTGGTGCTCGGTGTTGTTGTCTCAGTTGTGGTGCTTCCCGCTGTTGTGGTCTCAGTTGTGGTGCTTTCTGCTGTTGTGGTCTCAGTTGTGGTGCTCGGTGTTGTGATCTCAGTTGTAGTGCTTTCTGCAGTTGTTGTCTCAGTTGTGGTACTTTCTGGAGTTGTTGTGCCTGTTGTACTTTCTATTGATGTGGTGCTCGGTGTTGTGGTTTCAGTTGTGGTACTTTCTGGAATTGTTGTGCCTGTTGATGTACTTTCTATTGTTGTGGTGCTCGGTGTTGTGGACTCAGTTGTGGTGCTTTCTGCTGTTGTGGTCTCAGTTGTGGTGCTTTCTGCTGTTGTGGTCTCAGTTGTGGTGCTTTCTGCTGTTGTTGTCTCAGTTGTGGTACTTTCTGGAGTTGTGGTCTCAGATGTGGTGCTTCCTGCTGTTGTGGTCTCGGTTATTAAACTGTCTGGAGTTGTTGTGCCTGTTGTTGTACTTTCTATTGTTGTGGTGCTCGGTGTTGTGGACTCAGTTGTGGGACTTTCTGCTGTTGTGGTCTCAGTTGTGGTACTTTCTGCTGTTGTGGTCTCAGTTGTGGTACTTTCTGGAGTTGTGGTCTCAGTTGTGGTACTTTCTCGAGTCATTGTGCCTGTTGTTGTACTTTCTATTGTTGTGGTGCTCGGCGTTGTGGACTCAGTTGTGGTGCTCTCTGCTGTTGTGGTCTCAGTTGTGGTACTTTCTGGAGTTGCTGTTGTGCCTGTTGTTGTACTTTCTATTGTTGTGGTGCTCGGTGTTGTGGACTCAGTTGTGGTGCTCTCTGCTGTTGTGGTCTCAGTTGTGGTACTTTCTGGAGTTGCTGTTGTGCCTGTTGTTGTACTTTTTCCTGCAGTTGTTGTCTCAGTTGTGGTACTTTCTGCTGTTGTGGTCTCAGTTGTGGTACTTTCTGCTGTTGTTGTCTCAGTTGTGGTACTTTCTGGAGTTGTGGTCTCAGTTGTGGTACTTTCTGGAGTTGTTGTGCCTGTTGTTGTACTTTCTATTGTTGTGGTGCTCGGTGTTGTGGACTCAGTTGTGGTGCTTTCTGCTGTTGTGGTCTCAGTTGTGGTACTCTCTGGAGTTGTTGTGCCTGTTGTTGTACTTTCTATTGTTGTGGTGCTCGGTGTCGTGGACTCAGTTGTGGTGCTTTCTGCTGTTGTGATATCAGTTGTGGTACTTTCTGGAGTTGTTGTGCCTTTTGTTGTACTTTCTATTGTTGTGGTGCTCGGTGTTGTGGTTTCAGTTGTGGTGCTTTCTGCTGTTGTTGTCTCAGTTGTGGTACTTTCTGGAGTTGTTGTGCCTGTTGTACTTTCTATTGTTGTGGTGCTCGGTGCTGTGGTCTCAGTTGTGGTGCTTTCTGCTGTTGTGGTCTCAGTTGTGGTACTTTCTGGAGTTGTTGTGCCTGTTGTTGTACTTTCTATTGTTGTGGTGCTCGGTGTTGTGGACTCAGTTGTGCTGCTCTCTGCTGTTGTGGTCTCAGTTGTGGTACTTTCTGGAGTTGTTGTGCCTGTTGTTGTACTTTCTATTGTTGTGGTGCTCGGTGTTGTGGACTCAGTTGTGCTGCTCTCTGCTGTTGTGGTCTCAGTTGTGGTACTTTCTGGAGTTGTTGTGCCTGTTGTTGTACTTTCTATTGTTGTGGTGCTCGGTGTTGTGGACTCAGTTGTGGTGCTTTCTGCTGTTGTGATCTCAGTTGTGGTGCTTTCTGCAGTTGTTTTCTCAGTTGTGGTACTTTCTGCTGTTGTGGTCTCAGTTGTGGTACTTTCTGGAGTTGTTGTGCCTGTTTTTGTACTTTCTATTGTTGTGATGCTTGGGGTTGTGGACTCAGTTGTGGTGCTCTCTGCTGTTGTGGTCTCAGTTGTGGTACTTTCTGGAGTTGCTGTTGTGCCTGTTGTTGTACTTTCTATTGTTGTGGTGCTCAGTGTTGTGGACTCAGTTGTGGTGCTTTCTGCTGTTGTTGTCTCAGTTGTGGTACTCTCTGGAGTTGTTGTGCCTGTTGTTGTACTTTCTATTGTTGTGGTGCTCGGTGTTGTGGTATCAGTTGTGGTGCTTTCTGCTGTTGTTGTCTCAGTTGTGGTACTTTCTGGAGTTGTTGTGCCTGTTGTTGTACTTTCTATTGTTGAGGTGCTCGGTGTTGTGTTCTCAGTTGTAGTGCTTTCTGCTGTTGTTGTCTCAGTTGTGGTACT
Source organism: Gobio gobio (assembly GCF_949357685.1). NCBI lineage: Eukaryota > Metazoa > Chordata > Actinopteri > Cypriniformes > Gobionidae > Gobio > Gobio gobio. Next base: position 5,438,089 of record NC_137113.1, on the reverse strand, counting down.
TTTTGGAGTTGTTGTGCCTGTTGTTGTACTTTCTATTGTTGTGGTGCTTGGTGTTGTGGTCTCGGTTGTAGTGCTTTTTGCTGTTGTTGTTTCAGTTGTGGTACTTTCTGGAGTTGTTGTGCCTGTTGTTGTACTTTCTATTGTTGTAGTGCTCGGTGTTGTGGACTCAGTTGTGGTGCTCTCTGCTGTTGTGGTCTCAGTTGTGGTACTTTCTGGAGTTGCTGTTGTGCCTGTTGTTGTACTTTCTATTGTTGTCGTGCTCAGTGTTGTGGACTCAGTTGTGGTACTTTCTGGAGTTGTTGTGCCTGTTGTTGTACTTTCTATTGTTGTGGTGCTCGGTGTTGTGGACTCAGTTGTGGTGCTCTGTGCTGTTGTGGTGCTTTCTGCTGTTGTTGTCTCAGTTGTGGTACTTTCTGGAGTTGCTGTTGTGCCTGTTGTTGTACTTACTATTGTTGTGGTGCTCGGTGTTGTGGTCTCAGTTGTGGTACTTTCTGGAGTTGTTGTGCCTATTGTTGTGGTGCTCGGTGTTGTGGTCTCAGATATAGTGCTTTCTGCTGTTGTTGTCTCAGTTGTGGTACTTTCTGCTGTTGTTGTCTCAGTTGTGGTACTTTCTGGAGTTGTTGTGCCTGTTGTTGTACTTTCTATTGTTGTGGTGCTCAGTATTGTGGTCTCAGTTGTGGTGCTTTCTGCTGTTGTGGTCTTGCTTGTGGTACTTTCTGTTGTTGTAGTACCCACAGTTGTGGTGCTTTCTGCTGTTGTGGTCTCAGTTGTAGTACTTTTTGGAGTTGTTGTGCCTGTAGTCATACTTTCTGTTGTTGTAGTGATTTCTGATGTTGTAGAGCCTACAGTTGTGGTCTCAGGGGTTGTGCTTTCTGCTGTTGTGCTCTCAGATGTGGTACTTTGGGGAGTTGTTGTGCCTGTGGCTGTACTTTCTGTTGCTGTAGAGCTTTCTGTTGTGGTCTCAGTTGTGGTACTTTCTGTTCTTGTGGTGCCCAGAGTTGTGGTACTTTCTGCTGTTGTGGTCTCCACTGTTGTACTTTCTGGAGTTGTTGTGCTTTCTGTTGTTGTAGCACCCACAGATGTTGTCTCTGGGATTGTGCTTTCTGAGGTTGTGGTCCCGGTTGTTGTACTTTCAGGAGTTGTTGTACTGTCTGTTTTTGTAGTACCCAAAGTTGTAGTCTCGGTTGTGGTACTTTCAGGAGTGTTTGTGGTACCAACAGTTGTCTCACTAGTGGTACTTTCTGTTGCTGTGGTGCTTTCTGCTGTTGTGGTCTCAGTTGTGGTACTTCCTGGAGTTGTTGTGCCTGTAGTCGTACTTTCTGTTGCTGTAGTGCTTTCTGTTGTGGTACTTTCTGTTATCGTGGTGCCCACAGTTGTGGTGCTTTCTGCTGTTGTGGTCTCGGCAGTTGCACTTTCTGGAGTTGTTGTGCCAATGGTTGTACTTTCTGTTGTTGTGGTGCCCAGTGTTGTGGTCTCAGTTGTGGTGCTGTCTGTTGTTGTAGTACCCACAGTTGTTGTCTCAGGGGTGGTACTTTCTGTTGCTGTGGTGCTTTCTGTTGTTGTTCCCAGAGTTGTTGTCTCAGGTGTGGTGCTTTCTGCGGTTTTGGTCTCGCTTGTGGTACTTTCTGATGCTGTGGTGCTTCCTGTTGTTGTTGTACCTGCAGTTGTTGTCTCCTTGGTTGTGCTTTCTGTTGTTGTGGTCTCAGTTGTGGTACTTTCTGGAGTGGTTGTGCCTGTAGTCGTACTTTCTGTTGCTGTAGTGCTTTCTGTTGTGGTACTTTCTGTTATTGTGGTGTCCACAGTTTTGGTGCTTTCTGCTGTTGTGGTCTCACTTGTGCTACTTTCTATTGTTGTGGTACCCAGAGTTGTAGTGCTTTCTGTTGTTGTAGTAGCCACAGTTGTGGTCTCAGGAGTGGTGCTTTCTGATGTTGTGATCACAGTTGTTGTTCTTTCGGGAGTTGTTGTGCCTGTGTTCGTTCTTTCTGATGTTCTGGTACTTTCAGGAGTTGTTGTACTTTCTGTTGTTGTACCCAAAGTTGTGGTCTCAGATGTGGTGCTTCCTGGTGTTGTGGTCTCGGCTATTATACTTTCTGGAGTTGTTGTGCCTGTAGTTGTACTTTCTGTTGTTGTAGTAGCCACAGTTGTGCTATCAGGGGTGGTGCTTTCTGCTGTTGTGATCGCAGTTGTTGTACTTTCGGGAGTTGTTGTGCCTGTGTTCATACTTTCTGTTGCTGTGGTGCCTAGTGGTGTTGTCGCAGTTGTGGGGCTTTCTGACGCTTTGGTACTTTCTGTCGTTGCTGTACCCAAAGTTATGGTCTCAGATGTGGTGCTTTTTGCTGTTGTGGTCTCACTTGTGGTACCTTCTGTTGTTGTGGTACCCACAGTTGTGGTCGCAGTTGTGGGGCTTTCTGCTGTTGTGGTCTCGGTTGTGGTACTTTCTGTCGCTTTGGTACTTTCTGCTGTTGCTGTACCCAAAGTTATGGTCTCAGATGTGGTGCTTTCTGCTGTTGTGGTCTCACTTGTGGTACCTTCTGTTGTTGTGGTACCCACAGATGTGCTCGTAGTTGTGGGACTTTCTGCTGTTGTGGTCTCACTTGTGGTACCTTCTGTTGTTGTGGTACCCACAGATGTGTTAGTAGTTGTGGGACTTTCTGCTGTTGTGGTCTCGGTTCTGACACTTTCTGTTGTTGCTGTACCCAAAGTTATGGTCTCAGATGTGGTACTTTCTGCTGTTGTGGTCTCACTTGTGGTACCAAGAGCTGTGGTTGCAGTTGTGGGGCTTTCTGCTGTTGTGGTCTCGGTTGTTGTACTCTCAAGAGTTATTTTACCTGTTGTTGTACTTTCTGTTGCTGTGGTGCCTAGTGGTGTTGTCTTAGTTGTGGTGCTTTCTGCTGTTGTGGTCTGACTTGTGGTACTTTCTGGAGTTGTTGTGCCTGTAGTTGTAATTTCTGTTGCTGTAGTGCTTTCTGTTGTTGTGGTACCTACAGCTGTGGTCTCAGATGTGGTGCTTTCTGCTGTTGTGGTCTCACTTGTGGTACCAAGAGCTGTGGTTGCAGTTGTGGGGCTTTCTGCTGTTGTGGTCTCGGTTGTTGTACTCTCAAGAGTTATTTTACCTGTTGTTGTACTTTCTGTTGCTGTGGTGCCTAGTGGTGTTGTCTTAGTTGTGGGGCTTTCTGCTGTTGTGGTCTCACTTGTGGCACTTTCTGTCGCTTTGGTACTTTCTGTTGTTGCTGTACCCAAAGCTATGGCCTCAGATGTGGTACTTTCTGCTGTTGTGGTCTCACTTGTGGTACCAAGAGCTGTGGTTGCAGTTGTGGGGCTTTCTGTTGTTGTGGTCTCACTTGTGGTACCAAGAGCTGTGGTTGCAGTTGTGGGGCTTTCTGCTGTTGTGGTCTCGGTTGTTGTACTCTCAAGAGTTATTTTACCTGTTGTTGTACTTTCTGTTGCTGTGGTGCCTAGTGGTGTTGTCTTAGTTGTGGTGCTTTCTGCTGTTGTGGTTTGACTTGTGGTACTTTCTGGAGTTGTTGTGCCTGTAGTTGTAATTTCTGTTGCTGTAGTGCTTTCTGTAGTTGTGGTACCCACAGCTGTGGCCTCAGATGTGGTGCTTTCTGCTGTTGTAGTCTCACTTGTGGTACTTTCTGGAGTTGTTGTGCCTGTAGTTGTAATTTCTGTTGCTGTAGTGCTTTCTGTTGTTTTGGTACCTACAGCTGTGGTCACAGTTGTGGGGCTTTCTGCTGTTGTGGTCTCGGTTGTGACACTTTCTGTTGTTGCTGTTCCCAAAGTTATGGTCTCAGATGTGGTACTTTCTGCTGTTGTGGTCTCACTTGTGGTACCAAGAGCTGTGGTCGCAGTTGTGGGGCTTTCTGCTGTTGTGGTCTCGGTTGTGATACTCGCAAGACTTATTGTACCTGTGGTTGTACTTTCTGTTGCTGTGGTGCTGTGGTTTTCTGTTGTTGTGGTCTCACTTGTGCCACTTTCTATTGTTGTGGTACCCGGAGTTTTAGTGCTTTCTGCTGTTGTGATCTCGACTGTTGTACTTTCTGGAGTTGTTGTTCCTGTGGTCGTACTTTCTGTCGCTTTGGTACTTTCTGCTGTTGCTGTACCCAAAGTTATGGTCTCAGATGTGGTGCTTTCTGCTGTTGTGGTCTCACTTGTGGTACCTTCTGTTGTTGTGGTACCCACAGATGTGCTCGTAGTTGTGGGACTTTCTGCTGTTGTGGTCTCACTTGTGGTACCTTCTGTTGTTGTGGTACCCACAGATGTGTTAGTAGTTGTGGGACTTTCTGCTGTTGTGGTCTCGGTTCTGACACTTTCTGTTGTTGCTGTACCCAAAGTTATGGTCTCAGATGTGGTACTTTCTGCTGTTGTGGTCTCACTTGTGGTACCAAGAGCTGTGGTTGCAGTTGTGGGGCTTTCTGCTGTTGTGGTCTCGGTTGTTGTACTCTCAAGAGTTATTTTACCTGTTGTTGTACTTTCTGTTGCTGTGGTGCCTAGTGGTGTTGTCTTAGTTGTGGTGCTTTCTGCTGTTGTGGTCTGACTTGTGGTACTTTCTGGAGTTGTTGTGCCTGTAGTTGTAATTTCTGTTGCTGTAGTGCTTTCTGGAGTTGTTGTTCCTGTGGTCGTACTTTCTGTTGTTGTGGTGCCCAGTGTTGTAGTCCCAGTTGTGGTGGTTTGTGCTGTTTTGGTGCTTTCTAGAGTTGTTGTGCCTGTGTTCGTACTTTCTGTTGCTGTGGTGCCTTGTGTTGTGGTGCTTTCTGCTGTTGTGGTCTTGCTTGGGGTACTTTCTGTTGCTGTGGTACTTTCTGTTGTTGTTGTTCCCACAGCTATGGTCTCAGATGGGGTGCTTTCTGCTGTTGTGGTCTCGGCTATTATACTCTTTTGAGTTGTTGTGCCTATAGTCATACTTTCTGTTGTTGTAGTGCTTTCTGTTGTGATATGACCCACAATTGTTGTCTCAGGGGTGGTGCTTTCTGTTGTGGTCTCATTTGTGGTACCTTCTGTTGTTGTGGTACCCACTGTTGGGGTGCCTTCTGCTTTTGTGGTCTCGGCTGTTGTATTTTTTGTGATTGTTGTGCCTATGTTCATACTTTCTGTTGCTTTGGTACTTTCTGTTGTTGTACCCAAAGTTATGGTCTCAGCTGTTAAACTCTCTGGAGTTGTTGTGCCTGTAGTTGTACTTTCTGTTGTTACAGTACCCACAGCTGTGCTTTCAGTGGTGTTGCTTTCTGCTTTTGTGTTCGCAGTTGTGGTACTTTCGGGAGTTGTTGTGCCTGTGGTTGTACTTTCTGTAGCTGTTGTGCTATCTGTTGATATGGTCTCAGTGTTGGTAATATCTGGAGTCGATGTGCCTGTGGTTGTACTTTCTGTTGCTGTGGGGCTTTCTGTTGTTGTACCCATAGTTGTTGTCCCAGGGGTGGTGCTTTCTGCTGTCGTGGCTTCGCTTGTGGTTCGTTTGAGAGTTATTATTCCTGCAGTTGTTGTGGTGCTTTCTGCTGTTGTGTTCTTGGTTGTGATACTTTCTAAAGTTGTTGTATCCATAGTTTCTGCTTTTGTTGTTTCTATTTTCATTGTTGTTTCCACATTGTCTGTAAGGGGAAGTTAATTTATATATTTAAACTTAAAAAACTAAAAAACAATTAAACATTATATATATATATATATATATATATATATATATATATATATATATATATATATATATATATATAATCTTATATGTAAATTCAAATCAAAATATGTTTAACAGACTGTTTAACTTATATAAATGCAACTCATTACATAGATCTGATCTGCTCAATTAAAAACAAAAACATAATTTTCTCATTGAACATTAAATTACCAGTGTCTGTATATCACAAGTACCACAAGTTGTCTGTCTATTAGATCATTTTTCGGACAGTCTCTTCTGCTCACCCAGGCTGCATTTATTTGATCCAAAATACAGCGAAAACTATTTAAAATAGCTGTTTTTTATTTGAATATATTTTAAAATTCAGTTTATTCCTGTGAATCAAAGCTGTATTTTCAGCATCATTACTCCAGTCTTTAGAGTCACGCGATCCTTCATAAATAATTAGAATTTGATGATTTGCTGCTCAAGACACATTTATTATTATTATCAATGTTTTTCAGGATTATTTAATGAATAGTAAGTTCAAAAGAACTGCATTTATCTGAAATATAAAGCTTTTGCAACATTATAAATGTCTTTACTTTCACTTGATCAATTTAATGCATCCTTGCTGAATAAATGTATTAATTTCTTTATTTTTTTCCCAAAGAAATAAATAAAAATTCTTACAGACCAAAAACTTTTAAACGGTAGTACAATGTTGCAAAAGCTTTCTATTTCAGATAAATTAACTTTCTATTCATCAAAGAATCCTACAAATCCTGTTTTACACAACTGTTTTCAACATTGATAATAATCCTAAATATTTCTTGAGCATAAAATCATCATATTAGAATGATTTCTGAAGGATCATGTGACACCTGAAGACTGTAATGATGCTGAAAATTCAGCTTTGCATCCCAGGAATAAATTACATTTTAACATATATTCAGCCTTGGTGAGCAGAAGAGACTTCTTTTAAAAACATTAAAAAACCTTGTGTATATAGCACATACCAGTTGTAACGACCATCTTTGTAGTTTCTGTTGTTAACATTGTCTCTGGAGTGACAGTAGCAGGGGTAGTGTTTGTGTTCTTTACATCTGAAAAACATTTATGCATTGTAAATCAACAAAGCTACAATTATGACTTTTGTAAACAAAGGGGAAATGTAAATGTATTTACCTGCACAGTAAGCCAAAGAGCAGAAAGCTGGTTGCACAAACTCATACACATAATAATCTCCTGGACAGGCTTTGACTTTAATAGGATCTGATTGGAAATTGCAGCAGCTATTTTCCCAGTGACCGCAGACGTCTCGAGTGACCACTCCATCCTCAACTGTTGGATGTCCTCCGTTCAGCCATAGTGGGGCATGAGTGCCACAACTATTCTCATCAACACATGTGTCTGGCATCTCAGCGCTCTGACCCTGAATGAAGAGACGGTACCAGCCGTTCCAGCTAACCTCACAGTCACACATTATTTGAGAGGAATGTTGATTGTTGGTGGCTCTCCATGGATCATCCAGGACATTGTAGTTGTGGCAGGGGTCAACAGGGGGAGCTGTTATGGAGAAAAAAAGCTTCTGAGTAAGTCGATTTCTACTTGATATAGGCCTATCCTTTGTACTATTGCATAAGTAATAAAAGTTTAAAATGTTTTTTGATTTTAACATAATTTAGATTTAACATCATTTAGCATTGTGAAAGGGAGACCTTAAGTCCCATTGTACTTAAGTGTAAAGAAAATGATTACTAGCAGTTTGACTTCGGTAAGAATACTTTGACTGTAGACTGCAATACAATGTGGTTTCCAATCCACTGTGAAAAGTTTTTGCTGCGTTCACCCCTCATCATACCACAGTTGTTTTCCTTCAGTAAAAATGGAGTGCTTCAGAACCCATTTGAAGATTTAATATTTAATTTAAAACGGAGTTTTGTGGATATGGCATTAGATTATGTGGCATAGAAAGTGGTCATAACATGGAAAGCAGTTTCCTTTCTCTTTTTTTATTGCGTACTATGTAAAAATACTCCTTCTGCAGTCCAAAATAACTTTTTTTTGAAACCTTGAAACTCTTCCTCCTCGAAATGTTACTTTTTATAGTATTTTCCAACTACTGAATATTTTTTAATTTCTTTTATTTTTGACTTGTATATTTGTATGCGTTTCTATGTGTCAAAATGTATAGCAAGCATTAAAGGGATAGTTCACCCAAAAATGAAAATTAAAATGGGGGTAATAAAGGGCTTCTGAAACGAATCGATGGGTTTGTGTAAGAAAAAAAGATCAATTTTTAAAACATTATAAAGTAAAATATCTAGACCACCAACTTACGATAAAAGCATAACTGGCAATGACGTCAGACGTAGCATAACCGCTTTGAACCGTACGAGGAGTTACACTTTCTTCATAAGTTGAATATGGAAGGCGGTCCACCCGAAGCTAGACATTTTACTTTATAAAGTTTTAAATATGGATCCTATTTTTCTAACACAAACCCATCGATTCGCTTCAGAAGGCCTTTATTAACCCCACAGAGCCATGTGGAGCACTTTTATAATGGATGTGCTTTTTTGGGCTTCAAATTTTGGGCTGCCATTATAATGCTTGGATTAGCCAGGACATTTTTTAATATAACCCCGATTGTATTCGTCTGAAAGAAGAACGTCATATACACCTAGGATGGCTAGAGGGTGAGTAAATCATGGGCTAATTTTCATTTTTTGGATGAATTTTAAACACAAAATAATTGACTGCACTGTCTACATTTACATGCACCTTTAACAACATTACAGTCTTGGGTCTGTGTGGGTAGGTCTCTATCAGCTTTTTACATCTGGCAACTGTAATTTTCCCCCTATACCATCTTTGCAGAACCGCTCAAGCTCTGTCAGATTGCATGGAGATTGGGAGTTGACAGATTTTTTTCCCCTACTGTAAATTGGATTGAGATCTGAACTCAGACTTGGTCACTAAAGGACATGTTTTTTTTTCAGCCATTTCTGTGTAGTTTTGGCTTGACAGGGTCAACTGCAGAGATTATGCCTTTCTTAATCACTGATTGAAAAGTATACTAAAGGATTCCAGTGATTTGAAAATATTCTTATTTTCATGCCTTGCACATTTAAATTAGTTTTAGCAAAGCCACCAAAAGTAATTTTTTCTTCATGGTGTAAATTATGCCAAAATACTGATTCACCAGCTACAATCAATTGAAACTCCCTGACTATGCGCAAGTGTTTTTTTTTTTAATACATCAGCCATATTTTTTAGTTCGAAAATACAAAAATACTATTTATGTGACTTCAGAAACCAATGACATTTGACATATTAAAGGGGGTGAATACTTAAGAAATCACGACGTTTGAATTTGTCATTTATTAAAGGATTTGAAATGCACATTTTTGGAATATTTCTACTCTGCTTCAATTCATTTACCCAGACCTTTTGACTTTTTTTGTGATTGAAAAAAAAATGCAGCTGCGCTTATTTTCTGCTAACAGTAATAGTAATGATGCAAACCTGAATCAAAATCACAGCTGCACATTACACACACATTTTTTACATGCAGGATCGGATCTGGCTGCATAGGTTTGCTAATCTGAACAGAACTACTTCAGAAACTTTACATTACCATTCGTAATAGTCACGGATGTCATTTCTATAGCTGAGGTTGAGAAGGTATAGGTGGCGTTGATGTTCCTTACATCTGAAAAAAGTACAAATAAGATCAAAATTAAATCAACAAAGATGTAATGATGACTTAATGCTGTAGACAAAAGAAAAATGTAGGTATATTTACCTGCACAGTATGCCAAATAGCAGAAAGATGGTTTCACAAACTCATAGACATAATAATCTCCTGGACAGGCTTTGACTTGAATGGGATTGGACAGAAAAGCGCAGCAGTCATTGTCATAGTGACCGCAGACGTCTCGAGTGACCACTCCATCCCCAACTTCTGGATGTCCTCCGTTCAGCCACAGTGGGGCATGAGTGCCACAGCTGTCCTGATTGACACATGTGTCTGGCATCTGAACACTATGACCATCAAAAAAGAGACGGTACCAGCCGTTCCAGCTGACCTCACAGTCACACTTTATTTCAGAGGAATATTGATTGTTGGTGGCTCTCTGGGGTTCATCCAGGACATTGTAGTGGTCGCAGGGGTCATCTGTTATGGAAACATTAAAATAATGTTTGTAAATGTAAATTCATATCTCATATCATTGCATACTATTGTTAATGAGATTAGGCTTAAGGGTGCAGTGTGTAGTATTTATGCAATATAATATATATAACTATGTTTTCAGTGGTGTATAAAGACCTTACATAATGAACCGTTATGTAAGACCCTAGAATGAGCCGTTTCTATCTACATACACCACGGGTCCCTTACAGTGAAGTCGCCATTTTGTGCCTTCATGTTTCTACAGTAGCCCTAAACGGACAAACTTCTCTACAGAGCACTAATCACTCTCTGTGTCCTGAGCTTCTCTATGCGCTGCGAAAGGGAGGGGGTGAGCATTGGGGGTGCAATTCACAACCTCACCGCTAGATGCCGCTAAAAATCACAAACTGCACCTTTAAGGTACTTTTTTCACTTGTGATCTCTTTTCTTTTAGGATTGACAAAGGGGATATAAACAGCCTAACATTTCCTACCATAAGTAATGGATATTGAACATCCAGCAGGTTGTTATCACAGAATAAACCCAGACAGGGTGATCGGGACATCTTGCATTACTCCGAAGGGGTTTATTCTGCGATAACAACTGGCTGGATGTACATTATCCCACTTATTACACGGCCAGATGAGGGCCGGATCTGGGCGACACTATGTTGCTGTCCGGGACGTCAAATATCGAGTCGAAATATTTCATTAGATCATTAAACGCAAAGCTTCAACAGAGACAGTTGTTATGACATTTCACCACATAAATAATTATGGTGATAAGAGATATTGATTTGAGATTAAACTTTTAAAAACGTCTACCTGTTTGTCATCGTTGCTCCCTCTATTTCCACCTTCAAATCTGCTCTAAAGACTCTATTCTCTTTGGTTTTCAATACTCCTTGATCATAGGTTTGATTTGATTGTTTTACTATTGTTGTGGTTTCCTTAAGTTTGGTAGGTTTTTAATTTTTTCTATTTTTAGACTTATTCTTTTCTGTACAGCACTTGGTCAGCCTTGGTTGTTTTTAAATGTGCTTTATAAATACAGTCAAACCAAAAAATATTCAGGCACCAGATATAATTGTTTTACTAATGGGTGCAGGGCACTATAGTTATTTATGTAAGGGAGGATAGCAAAAGTAAACTGTGACATATTATACCCAAAAAATTCTTCATACAGTGACTACCAGTAAAATTGATTTAAAAAAAATTGGGGCCAAAATTATTCAGACACTTTGACCTGACCATGCTTTTCTTTAGTGTTTTTTCTTGAATTGCTAATGCGACCTTTGACACCACAGACTGAACAAAATGAAGCAATGCTTGGTCATTGGTTGACCTAAATTGGTATAATCTAATTGTGTACTTAAATTGAACACCTGATTGGTTGATTGTAATCCATTACATACCCTTCTATCAAAGTTATCTGACATTATCGAGATGAATTTGTTCTGACAGTTCAACTCTGAGTTCTTGTCATATTTTCTTACCATTTTCTAAACTACAGCGCATAAACTGTGATAATGTGAGAAATGTTGAAGGTGGCTGAATAAATTTAGGTTTGACTGTAAATATTGTACTGTATTGTTGTCTTGTAATCCATTACAGTGTACAAAAAAAATCATCTCAAAATGGCAGTTTGTATGAATGAAGGGAGTAGGCCAAGTCTGCGATACCCAGATGACATAATTAAATAATAGTACACAAAATATTGATTTGAGCTTTAATATTTTATTAGCTCACCCAACGCAAAACTTTAACAAAGAAAAACCCTTTCTAGCGAGTGTAAAGAGCTGACTTCAGTTACCCGGATGAGCCTGATGTGTTATCAGTTTTTATAAGTTGTTATCGGGGAATAACATTCCGCTGGAGGGCGTGATTGACCAACCGCATTCAAGTATTCCACAGAGCCGTGTAATAAGTATTGGTATTGTAATGTTTTGGTAACCTTATGTTTTAAAGTATTGAAGTGTGTTATCTCATGATGTCAACTGTGACAGAATGATTGGCAGGCGACATGTTTATCACACACCTAGGTCTTTCAAGATGCAATTCCATGACGCAGTAGTACATCCCATTGCATGTGTACACTATTGTGATAAGCTCAAAAATAGTTCTTTGAGAACAAGTACATACTTTTAGACCAAAGGTTTTAGGGCGAATTGCAAAACAGCTCAAATTTTTCACAATCCACACATTTATCTGAGACAATATCATAAATTATCGCACTTTTCAAAACAAAGTGGGGTGCTTTTGAATGCATTTACAGTTTTTCCTTACATTTCTTCACACTAAGGTCTTTGCTTTTTAAAATTCACTGATCCAAACAGACTCTTACTTTAGCCAGCCAATTTTAGATACGTAATGTACGTACTGCATACTTTTCAGCTAAGACTGTTATTATGAAAAGCTGTTATTGAAGTGTCACTATATACTATTGAAATAACATGTTTATCATAAAGTTCCACTACAGGGATAACAGGTAAAGTGGAAGTATAATTATAGTGTTGTTATAAGAAGATAAATATTGAGAATTACCTGGTTGCTGTCCATCAATTATTTCACCTTTAAAACAAAAGAATATAAGAACAAAGGTTTAACTTTGAAGGATGATACAGTCAGTTCGCTTATTGATGATTTGCGGCCACAGGTGTGTATTCAAACTTTAAAGATGTATAAACACTCACCAAACGGCAGCAGTATCAAAACACACAATGAGAATGTAAACCTCATTGTGATAAACGGCTCCTTCTACACCTGCAAACACAAACATAAACGTATAAAATATGTATATATTTGTATATTGTATTAAATGTAACAACTTCATAAAAAGCCTTCATTTGTTAGCTAACATGAACTAAGAATGAACAATACTTATACTCTTTCTTAATCTTACAAACTATTTTTTAAATATCACTATACCGTAAAAAATACATTGTTCATTGTTACTTCATGTTAGTTAATGCATTGAATAATTCTAACCAATTATACCTTATTGTAAAGCGTTTATGTTACAAAATCATTTAGGTGTATCAAGATTATTTAAAGAGTCATTAAACCTCAACGGGATAAAATTAAATAAGTAATATTACCTGATACAAAATATTGCTTCGCAAACTCCAAAAACACAGTGATGCTTTAATCCAGTTAAAGAATACAATGAAGAACGATCTTCAGGTCTCGCAATCTTATCTGTGACTGTATTAAGTGTGGGTGGACCTTTTCTACATGGGTTGAAAAACAATACCCAACCTCCAACATTTTTTTCCTATGTTGCATGACGACAATGCTTCTTTGTACACCTGCCATTGAGAAACACATATTTTAGTCTTGAATAGATGAACGTATATAGGAGAACTACAAGACAATCAAATGAATCTGAATGATGAGGACGCTAGTTCCCAGAACCATCACAGTCTATCAGCCTGTTTGCTTTTACACATTTAGTCAAACTAAGGTCAATGCTCTCAAAATAGTTAACAGAGCCATATTCTAAATACAAATGACATGCAACATTAAAAAAAAAAAAATACTAACTTTACACCAAGTTTCAATTGTCAACACAGGCGACTACAGTTAAGCCATATTTCCACAAAGTACATTTTACTAAACTGTTCACACAACAATTGTCAAACCACAAAACCAGTCAACCAGGAAATGTAGATGTATATATCATCCGAGTAAATAAGCTTTGCATTGATATATGGTATAGGATAGGGCAATATTTGGCCGAGATACAACTATTTGAAAATCTGGAATCTGAGGGAGCAAAAAAAAAAATCAAAATATTGAGCAAATCACCTTTAAAGTTGTCCAAATCAAGTCCGTAGCAACGCATTTTACTACTAATAATACATGTTTGATATATTTACGGTAGGACATTTACAAAACACCTTCATGGAACATGATCTTTACTTAATATCCTAATGATTTTCGGCATAAAAGAACAATGGATCATTTTGACCCATACAATGTATTGTTGGCTATTACCAAAAATACACCCGTGTGACTTATGACTGGTTTTGTGGTCCATGCAGGGTCACAGTTATGATTTCCCTTTATATAAATAAGTTACCAGATGAAGAAGAGGAAGAAGAGCAGTTGGCAGAACAAGAGGAGAAGACCGAGTGGAGGAGGTAAAAAGAAGAGAAGAGAGAATAAGAGGGCATTGAAAGAGGAAGATGAGGTGTTGTATGAAAAGGAGAGAAGCGATTGAGAGGACGAGTTACTTTAATTTATGAATCAGAGGATCCCAAATCACTGTCTGTCATGTGTTGTCTTCATACAAGACCTTGTTTTAGACAATAGATGACTTGTTTTATATGTTTTTGAAAAGAATGCTATGCTTACATTTACTACATTACATTGTTTTGCCGTATTTTTAGGTATTCGTTGTTTTTGAGATCATTCAAATTAGTTTGGAGAATTGAAACAACTTTTTTTTGACACTATTAAACCATAATGGCAAATTAAATTCAAATCATGCTGTTTAAAGTTAGGGTCATATTGTGGGTGGTGAGTTGGATGGTTTACCCTATGCAATGGATCAAATTGCCAGATTCAATCTGCCTGTAATAGGCCTATATTTATATAGGCCCATTATAATATCAAAATAATATGGAATTATGAATCATGGGTGGATCTGTGCCTTGTAGCTCTTTTGTGGCCTCGCCCGTCATATAGACAGCAGCAACATCATGACGTGCATTCATGCGTATTGTGATATTTCTGTGTCCTCTTTTTACCTCCTAACTATTCTAAGCATATTGGCAGCTTGGACTGGGAGAACCAGCTGTCAGTCAGGGCGGATCAAAGCCCCTGCAGGCCGTATGCAGCCACACCTGTGTGAACAATCAGCGTGAAAACAACGCTCAAACATTTTTGGTGATCTGAGCAATAACTGAACCTCACCCCAACCTTATATTCTATGAAAGGGAACAGCAACCAGTGCTGCAACATTCTTCGGCTCCTTTAGAAATGTAGGTTCATTGCCACACACACATTTGACGCAAGTAAGTATCAGTATTATCAATATGGAAATTAAAACAATTACACAGACGGTATTCCTCATATCAGTCAAATTTAGCTCATTCATTTTATATTAGTCAAAAGTTAAAAGGGAAAACGGATTTTGTAGCCACCTTTCACCTTTTTAATTTCATATTTGAACAGACATTATTCTCATTTTTAACATAGTCTCTTATTAAAGATTAATTAATTACATTATACATTATGTAAATCAATGAAATGTAGCCTAGGTAGGTGAGCACATAACATTCATAAATGCAATAAAACCAATACATAGAATTTGAGACCTGCAACCAGTTTGGTCACTTTAATAATCATTTAAACTATTCATTTAAATCCCAATACAGCGATTACACACACACACAGAGAGAGAGAGAGAGAGAGAGAGAGAGAGAGAGAGAGAGAGAGAGAGAGAGAGAGAGAGAGAGAGAATCAGTGGCGCCCCCACGTGTTCACGACGATCACGCTCTGATGACGCAGACTGATCGCGTGCGGCCATGATGCTACAAAAACACTGAACAGGTTTGATCTGCTCCCTTGCCAAAGTAAGCGTTTGACATTTCTTATTGCCAAAATGTGTTGTTGTTGTTGTTTTCAGCTCTTTTTTAGTGATTTAGAAGTTATAATATTGGTTAATGATACAATCTATTTAGTCTGCTTTTAACTTGTTGAACAGTTATCTCTGCTGGTTCAACTTTATTATTCTTTATGTAGTTGTGTAGTGCAGTTTTTTTGTGTAGGCCTATTGATACGGATGTCTCGATTTGATGTCTCGATTTGCGGAACTATGTATTTCTGATATCAATTCGATATGGATATAGTCTATATCAGGTACACTGATAAACATTTTCTGCTTGATTTACTTAAAAAAAGTATTTTTGCATAATTATATTATGTAGATCAAACAATAGTCTTTGTACATACTGGGCTATTTAATTGTTCTATCTGTTGAAAGAAAATGTGCGCATAAAGTAAACTTACGTTTAGCATTTCTCTAGTATTTTTTTGTGTGTGTGATCTACATAACTTTAAGAGTTCTAAATGTGTATTTTTGATTTTCCATATTACAAATTTCAAGTGGGATCTACATTGTTTTTCCAAATTTGTTAGTGTATTTTAAAGTTACATGCACTCATTTGTTTCTTTTTTTAATTAGCAACTGCTTATTTCTACTGAAAGTATAAATGCAAATAGTTTGTAGTAGTAATTTTTACTATTATTTACTATTGTCAACAGAATACCAGTAGAATGCACTTATCAAATATGGAAATCTACGCTGATAAAACTTTTCTGCTTGATTTACTTAAAAAATATAATGATATGTTTTGCATCATTTTATTATGTAGATCAAACAAGACTATTCTTTGTACAAACTACTTAATTGTTCTATCTGTATAATTTGCATATAAAGTAAACTTAAGTTTAGCATTTATCTAGACATTTTTTTTGTGTGGATCTGCATAACCTTTAGAGTTCTAAATGTGTATTTTTGATTGAATCCAATTATTTTTTACATTTCCATATTACAAATTTCAAGTGGGATCTACTTTGTTTTTCCAAATTTGTTAGTGTATTTTAAAGTTACATGCACTCATTTCTTTTTAAATTAGCAACTAACTATTTCTACTGAAAATATAAACGCAAATAGTAATTTCTTTACTACTATTTATATTGTCAACAGAATAGCAGAATGCACTTAATGCACTTAGGAAATCTAGATATCTCAGTTTAAAAATAATATATTCACGTCCCAGATTGAGACATTGTGTAGGCCTACAATATAAAATCGTGCTTAATGAGCTTTCTTCTTGCACCACCATGAAGTAAAAGTTGACAGGCTTTATCGTCTCAATTTCTCAATCTCAACATATGCATGCTGTAGGGTTGACCGTGATATTAAATGGACATCTTAAACTATACCAACCTGATGTTTAACTCATATTTTAAATGGCTGAACACTTTCAGTAATATATATTTTTTCAACAAAAAAGACTGTACAGTATACTTTCATTATAAAACAATATATTTTCTATACAATTGTTTTCCAGTCACTTCTTAATAGTAGGCCTAATCTCTCTATCAAATGCAACATTAACAGTCTCACACATAATAAATAGTAATAGTGCAACTTCAGTAAGTGCGTTGAAATAACATGAAAAATTGAACTGTAAAACTTTAAAACACAAAGATGTTGAGTACAAATGAAGTGAGGTCCTCTTTCTGCAGCACCCAAACCTGTGAAATATAGGCTACCAGAGAGCAGGGGCGGACTGGCCATCGGGAGCACCGGGCGTTTTCCCGATGGGCCGCCTCTGGACAAAGTGGGCCGGCCCGTTTCTACGCAAATATGAAGAATGAATAATAGTACATTTACGTAGCCTAGTCTTTATCCTTCCGTCAGCCCAGACGATTGGAAACTCTCATCTATTTAGCCTGATCAGTCTCAGTGGTGTAAAGCGCTCGTCAATGTCAAAATATTTGAGATATCCAATCAAATCGGAGGAGGCGGGATTTATTGTCCACAGAACCCGAGCAGCGGTGAGATAGCCTAAACAGCTGAACTTCAGGAGTCAAAACAGCAATATTTCCCGACTGTTTACGATTTTAAAAAATGTTAAACAATATACACACTAATTTCCAGGGATGCAAACTACTGCCAACCTTTTCGAATTTCTCAGATTGTAATGCCACGTTCAATTCACGTTATTCGACACACAATGCACACAGAAACATTAACGTAGCAGTTTACAGCATGTGTGTGTGTGTGTGTGTGTGTGTGTGTGTGTGTGTGTGTGTGTGTGTGTGTGTGTGTTTGTGAAATATCAGGACACAAATGTGTATAATGACTTACAAGGAGAGGTTGAAATGGACGTTACCCATGTCCTCACTTTTCAAAAGGCTTATAAATCACAGAATGGGTTTTTATTTTTCAAAGGCTGAATTTATTTGATTAAAAACAGTAAAAACACAATATTAAGAAATATGAATACAATTTCTAATAGTTGTTGTGAATATATAGTAAAGTGTCATTTATTCCTGTGATCAAAGCTGAATTTATCATCATTAGGCCTACTACAGTCTTCAGGGTCACATGATTCTGCAGAAATCATTCTCTAATGAGGATTTTTTTCATTAAAAAAAAACTTCAGGACCAATATAATTTTTAAACAATTGGAGCTATATTCCATAAAATAACAGATGTCAAGCTCCTGAAAGGACAAATAACCACTAGAGAGGCACCAAACACTCCACATTCTGCACTACATAGCATTGCTTTATACGGACTGATGTTATGGTATTGAACTTTAGTGATATTAGACTTCATTATAGAAAAATTTAAAAATGTGTAAAAAGAAAATCTAAATTATTTATTAATTGCCATGTGCACCAGGAAATACCAATTATAACCTAAAGAAGTGTGCCTGTCATTCATTAATGTTTATGATAAGCATTTCAATATATATATATCTGTGCATAATGAGCTGGTGGGTTTATGGTGAGATGAAAAACTTTTTTTTCAAAACCAAAATTAATTTCCTATTATCACTGTAAAGGCCTGTACACACCGGGACGATTTTCGCACGCGTTTATCGCCGACGTTTAACGCCTCGGGACTAAACAATGGGCGCCAATGTATAAAGAGTGTTCACACCGATATGCAAAACGCCAGGCGTAAAAGCGTCATTTTTAAAAAAACGCCTCGGGTTGGTTTTTTTATTTTGACGCGGCGCGTAAAAAACTGGCCGACCAATGAGATCGGCGCTTTTGTTCACGTGCCTGGAGCTGCTGAAGTGACAGTAAAACACGACTTGGTGGCGCTCAAGCACAAAACGCTCTTGCCGAGCACACATTGATACGACGAAGAAGTAGTAAGAAGACAAAGAAGAAGATGAACTGCTAATGCTGCTTGCCAGTTAGCAAAAATTGTGTGAATGGTTTTGTCCATATACATAATATGTCTATGGTTTTGGCAAGCACGTAAATACGGTCTCTTCTCCTTCTGTGTGACAAGCGAGTGTCAGAGGCTTAAAGGGGCTATATGCAACTTTTTCCCCAAAATAAACGTAACAATAGCCATTTATTTTACCATTTATGACTCAAACATCTCCTGATGAGCATACTGACACCTTGTCCGCTCAGTGGGTGCACCTATAAGCCTGTATCCTATTTTTCCTATTTTCTGGCGGGTCGTCTTTTCCCGCGCTGTCTGCGGATGTGACGTCACCACCGCTGCGAGAGCGAGCAGAAAATGAGAGCAGTTCTGTTTTTTGGCCACAGGTGTCAGTCGCGAGTTTAAATTTCAGAAAAACGCATATAGCCCCTTTAAAGTGCCGCAGCCATAGACATAATAAATACATAGACGCCCTATTGGCCGCTTTAGAACGTTGCTGCAATACGTCAACGCGTCCGCCATATTGCTGAGGGCAAGACTGCACTGTAAACAAATGCAAGTAAACGGGTGAGCTGCGGCTTTTCTGGATAAAAACAAAAAAAACGTTTACATTTATCAACCGATTTCAGTGGTTTATGATGTACGTGGTATACTAAAAGTTCTATTCTATAGTTACTTAAAATCTTGATAGTTAGACTTATAAAATAGATATATTTTAATAAGGAATTGTCAAAGGCTTGTAATGCGTTTGGCTTTTTATACTTGAATAAGAATTATGAAGACGCCCATACTGAGATATAATTTAATTTTCACATTAAATGAAATAAAGTTTTCTTATAGTGGAAAAGGCATTTTCTGTATTTAACCGATTTTTGCTTTTCTTGTGCTTAGAATTGACCGTCATTGAGAAAATGAAACCTCTGCAAATACAAATCACACTGGCAGGCTGCTTTCTGTTTTTTTATAGCACTAAAATGATAGATATTTACAGGTAGATACTCTAAATATACAATAACAAAGATAACTCATGGATCCTTTATACATATGATTTGGTACAACTACACTGCAATGCAAATAGTAAATACATGATAAAGTGAGAAGTAATAGTAAATAGTGTATAGTCAATACAAAAATAGTCAATGAAATAAACAAACAGTATACAGCAAATAAAATAATGAATAGTATAATTATATAATATCAAAAATACAATAATATAATGATAATAGCATAGTTTGTATAATACTATAATAATAGCAATAGAATATGAAATATCAATTACAGAATAGAGACAATAATAAAACATAGTTAAATAGTGACTAGTGAAAAGTACAATAATTTACCAGCATAACTATAATAGATTGATAATTGCAAGTGGTATAATATAATAACGATAATAATAATAATAGCAAATACAATGTAATATCAATTGCAGAATAATATAGACAATAATAAAAATAGTAAATTAAATAGTGACTGGTAGGTACAATAATAGTATTGGTATAATAATAATAATAACAACAATAACAAAAGGCTGTATATTAACCATCAATCATCTATAATCAGTCATCCTTTGTAGGGTCACCATGGCACACATCACAGAAAAACACAAAACCTGAAATGTACACCAGGGCATTGTCCACAAGGCTACCAAAGCGGGTTGGCAGGAAGCTGTGGTCACACACAAGTGCAGAAACGTTTACAAAAGGGAATGGAAGCTCCTCAGATTCTTCTACTGCTAGAGATTACATTTCAACAGCTGGGGTCTGTTTTTCGTACCTCGCTTAATACATCTGAGATGATTTGACAGATCCCAGATCTTTTAATCGTGATCACTGATCTCTGGATAATTTGGTTCTTCAAACAAATTTGCGGATTGGATTAAAATATCTGGATTAAGTTATCTGAGATTACTGCACGTTCTTGTGTTCCCTGAAGAGGGCAGATACTCAAAACCACGATCAGCAATGCAGCGATTGGCTGGTGGCAAGACAGCAACGTAATGACATCATATAATTAAAAAAGCCACCTGGCTTTTAACTGTACGTGTGTAAACCTCTGATAAAATGATAATATATTCCATCACAAATAAATCTCTCAATCAAGTGGCTGTGTGTATAGTACTACTATACACAACATTATAGTATTATAATATTTTCAAATACTCATTTTTATATGATTTTTATATTCTTATTATTTAAAATTATTATTGCCCCAGGTTCAGTAATGAACTCTTGAAATAAAGTAGCAGTGGCTGGGACAGATTTTAAGTATGCAACCTAATCCTGTTTACATGAAATAAACCGCTCCTGAGCAGGTTTGAGTTTCCGGACCTGTTGCTATGACAGCAAGTCCAGGGGCCAGTTGCATAAACTAAGCCATTATGTTAAGACAGTGTCTTAAGATCTAGTATGAGCCACTAGCAGTTAGGCAAGTGGCATTCAGTCTTACTTTTCGTATCAAATTAAGCCAGTCTATGTTTTTATGTAACTGATTTAAAAAAAAATTATGAACAGTCTTAAAGAAAAAAATGTATGTCTAACTTGTAAGACTAGTCTTAATGGTTTATGCAACTGGCCCCCGGATGAGCTTCGAAGAACCAAACAATCCAAGATCATGCCAAATCGGCAACAATCAAGTCCAGCTAACTGAGTTAGCCACATACGAAGAACAGACCCCTGATAGCGACAGGGTCTCATCCTGTGGTTCCACTTTCCCTGAAGTGCTTGGAGAGACACCGCACCGGACCATGAGACACCGGAAAATGCCCTGGAACTGGCCTGCAGTTGGATGTTTATTCCATCCCCCTAAAAACCACACACACACACACACACACACACACACACACACACACACACACACACACACACACACACACACACACACACACACACACACACACACACACACACTTAAGAAATAGTTCACACAAAAATTAAAATGACCTGATAATGTATTCACCCTAAGGCCATCCAATATGTATATGTCATATAAACAGATATATATGTCATATCTTGGCCAGCAGAGTTTCATATTTGGGTGAACTAGAACTGCACAATTCTGGATGAATCACGATTTTTTGCTGTAATCCTACTTATCAAAAGGTTTTAATAGAAATAGCAGAATAATTGTAATTTAAGAATAAGATGATGTAGGTGTTTGAATTAATATTCTTTTTACAATTAATCATGCAGCTCTTCCTTTAATACAGATATTGCCTCTTTTCAGATTATATTTTGATATCTGAAATCCGTACCTGATGCTCGAATTCGAGCTCTGATATCGTACCTCTTTGTCTGGGAAACCTTCAATGTGTGATAAAAGTTAGCTAGGCAACTAACTTAACTTAAGTTAACTAACGTTAAGAGTCACAATATGTCAGTCGCCTGTCATAAAAGTCTTTCAAAAATATATAGATGAATCGATTTCAGGAAATTTAATTTATAATATAAAATATAATATAAGCTAAAACTATAATATAAATCATGTCAACTCATGTCTCAACTTCCACAGCTAAGTAGCGACATCGCTAGCTATTTTAGTCTGACTCTGGTGACCAACTAACGTCACTATTACTAATTATATAATAATATAACGACCAAATACAACCAGAAACAAATGTTCAGTCTTACTTGTGAAAGGTAATTCCCCGAGAACTGTTTCCAATTGTGCGGTGATTTGTACAGCCCCGAGCAGCACACGAAGCAGGCATTTTTCTCAATTCCTGTTATTAGAGTTATTGGAAAGTTGCCCTCCGCAATATGGCGGCGTCGTTGACGTGCGGTCCAGCGGCCAATAGGGCGTCTATGTATTTATTATGTCTATGGCCGCAGCACCATCTTGTGTACCGGGAGCGCATCTACTGAATGTGCACGTTCACTCGGCGCAGCGCCAGTGGAAATCGCTTGGGTGTGAACACTCCAGACGCGCCGAAAAACGTCACGAAAAACGCTGGCGATAAGCGCGTGCGATATTCGTCCCGGTGTGTACAGGCCTTAAAGCTGCTTTGAAGCAATCTGTGTTGTAAAAAGCGCTGTATAAATGCAGGTGACTTGACTTGACGCGCGGCCGCTTTGTGCCAGAAAGTCCAGGACTCCAGGGCCACTTTTTTGTTGCCCCAGTCCGCCGCTGCCAGAGAGAATTAAACCTACTTTTTGTTTGCTAATGTGAAGAATGCATATTGCTCTTTGCTGTTCCTCTGAACAGAAATCAGGGTGGGGTTGGGATTGTGTGGTTGCTGTGGTAGTTGAGCGGCGTGTGCCAAGAAATGCGTGTGCGCATCAGAAATATATTTGTGAACCTTGATTTTTCATGTGGATTTGCTTACATTTATAAACAATATCTTGTGTGAATTGAAAAAAAAAAAAAATATTTATGTGGAGAGAGGCATGTACAGCCTACTGTGTCTTAGCATGTATTTTCACACACACACACAAAAGTTTATAAGCCAGTTATTTGTATATTTTGTTGTCAGTAGGAAATATCAGTTTACATTTCCAAACATTCCTTTTGCCATGAATTGTAATAATCCAGTGAGAGTTTTGTATACACAAGGGCCCGGTTTTTCAAAAGGTTTAATCCGGATAAAATTGATCCGGATTTAGTAATCCTTTTTTTGCGATCCGTGATCACGTAATCCAGCTTACTTTTGGAGCCCGTTTTTTAAAGCAACATCGGATTAGATCAATCTGATCCGGATAGGAACTTTTTAGGAACACCAAATCTGGATAACCAGTGCTGGATAACCAGTGCTCAAACAGGATAGGAAATCACAATGTAGAACTATAGATATGTAAAGAGCAACAAGTAGAATAGCCAGTGTGGGGTCAATATAAGTTTATTTTTATTTGAAATGAAAACACACACATTTAAAAAAAACTAAAAACAAGAAAAACCCTTGCCTGTATTGTCCTGCACAACATCGCTATTAAGCGCAATGTCCCTCTCTGTGCTGACAATGATGCACCTGAGCCCCTTGAAGACCCTAACCAACCTCCTGCATTCTGCCAGAACGAGCAAACAGGACGTGCAACACGGGACGCAATAGTTAGACACTATTTCTGATTTGGATTTGTTTTGGATTTCAAAAATCAGTGATTGCCATTCTTTGCATTTTTTGGGTTATTCTGTAATCATTGCATGCATCACTAATAAATATTCTAAAAACAAAAATATTTTCGATTGTAGTGAATATATATACATCAATTAGTGACAGAATAAAATGTATTGTTTTTGCTCAATTTTAACAGCTGTTTGGCGGATTATTTTATAAGGCCAAACTCTTTCTACTTTGCTGTAGGCCTATACTGAAAGGCTGAATAAGTTAAAGCCTACCTAATCACTGTAGCCAGACGGATGAACAGATAAAATTAAAACCTTTTCAATAAAAGGATATCTTGTAAGATACTGCATGATCCAAATATAGTATTATTTGATAAATGTTTTAAGTTTTCATTACATTTTGGGCATGAAATCCACGCTGAATCGATCAGTTTAATCCAGATTTTTTGGATCAAAGTGATCCAAATCCTACAAGAACGTTTTGAAAAACCCAAACTAAAGGTTTGATCCGGATCAAAACCAAGATTGGATTACGTGATCTAATCCGATTATGTAATCCGTTTTTTCTTTTGAAAAACACATTTTCAAGATTTGATCCAATCCGTTATCCAAAATCCTAGTGGATTACTTTTGATAAACCGGGCCAAGGAGTCTGACGACAGCCGGTATGATCTGATCTCACCACCATCGAGTCCGTCTGTGATGAAGAAAACTGAGACAGACTAAAGGCCCATTTATACTTCTGCGTCGAGTGTACGCCGTAGTGTACGCCGTAGGCTACGCGCGTAGCCGACGCCGTCGTGAGCATTTATACTTCTGCGCTGTTGTCTGCGTCAATGTGCAATTCCACATGCAGACGCTAGGAGGCAGTGTCCTCGGGCATGTTGGTGTAATCAAGACAACAGCCGAAGAAGAAGCAGCTTGATGTGTAGAATCTGTACATTCATGTCGGAATATCAGCAGCAGTGAGAGAGCGGCTTTTCTTGCAGCTTGAGTTGTTGTATCTAATACAAATTTAGCATCTCTAGTTGATTAGTAAAGTTAAATAAGGCGATCTGGCGCTGGAATGCATTTGTGAAACTATGCGGAGCTCGTGGCCGCTGTTTTCAGCAGCGGTGGCTCAGCAAGCGATTGTTGTTGCGGAGACTTCATTCACGAAATATACCCTAATGTGTCCCTGTTCTTGATATACAATTACTGATTAACATCTTTGGTTTTAATGAGAAAATAAATAAACTATATTCAGCGGATCTATGTATTTATTTACTACCATAAAGAATCGCTGGACTGCAAAATAGTGTGTTATAGCAGACGTAAGGAACTATCATCCAATTTCTGGACACACACACACACACACACTCCAATCGCAGATTTTTTATTTATTTATTGACCTGAGGGAAGGGTTCTGGCAGACCAATCACAGCGCTTGCGGTCCGCGTAGAATTGACGCGTTGTTACATTTTTGGAGAGGTGCGCGTCAGGCTACGGCGTAGGGTACGGCGTAGCCAACGCGTCTATGCGTAGGGTACGCCGTACCCTCTGCGTGCACTCGACGCAGAAGTATAAATTGGCCTTAAATCCAGAAGAACTGCGGCAACGTCCAATTATAATGATTAATAACAGTATAGCGTTTGCATGCATATACGGGACAAACTGTGTTCCATGTGGCTTTCATACAGAACGCTTAGCCTATTTGATGCCTAAAAATACGGGAGATTCCATATTATACAGAACGGTTGGCAATCCTACTTCTAGGACCTCATTTATGAAATGTTGCGTACGTGATCTAAGATCGTTTCTCAAATTTTGATTCCGAAAAACGAACGTAGCTACGCACAAAAAAGGCGTACGCCTCTCTTTCGCATGTGAAATCTATAAATCGCAAATGATCTTGAAATTGTGCGCAGCTGAATTCAGATCTCCTGTAAACGCGCCCTAATTAATATCATCACCATATGAAGGAGCACCATTTAACGTCCACATGTTTTGCTTGAGAATGGCGAACGGCAAGAAAATGAATTTTAGCGAGGCCGAAATAAGGGTCATGCTAAATAATTTAACTTTAATGCCGTGTAATTATGCTAACATTTAACATGGAGCGCGTCAGACAGTGTAATTTTTTTCTGTCGTTTTGTTAATGTGTTAATTGAAGTGAAACAAATTCTGTGTAAGCCTATATTTATTTTATTCCTAAAATTTTATTAATATTTTATTCCTTTTTGGACTGTAATATTTTTTAAATGTTTTTAAAGAAGTCTATTTTGCTCATCAAGGATGCATTTATGTTATTAAAAAAAGCTTTAATATTGTGAAATGTTATTAAAATGTAAAATAGCTGTTTTCTATTTTAATATAGCCCTATTTTAAAATGTCATTTATTCCTGTGATGCAAAGCTGAATTTTCAGCGTCATTACTCCAGTCTTTAGTCACATGATCCTTCAGAAATCATTTTGATATGATGATTTTATGCTCAAGAAACATTTAATCAATTTATCAATGTTGAAAACAATTGTGTGATTAAAAAAAAATGATTCTTTGATGAATAGAAAGTTCAAAAGAACTATATTTATCTGAAATAGAAAGCTTTTGCAACATTGTACTACCTTTCAAAAGTTTTGTTTTGGGTCATCATTACTCCATTCTGTAAACACTGGAGTAATGATGCTGAAAATTTAGCTTTGAATCACAGGAATAAATTACATTTTAAAATTCAATATTTGGCACGAGGGAAAATGCGTACGTCTGCTCAGTCCCTGACATGGCGTTAAGCACATTTCCACGTCAAAGACCATTTTTATAAATATGAACTTTGCCGTGGATTTCAGCGTTCGCACGTTTAATAACTGCGGCCCCTGATGTTCATTCATGTTTATTTGATTCTATAGTAAGATATTGAACTGTATTTATGAATAAAAATAATTTTCATTACCATTTGAAAGCCAAGACTTTTTCATATCAAAAGTAACAAAGCACAAGTATTTTTCTTCAGTTTTCTTATTTACTGTTCTAGTTTAACTTTAAGTATGCAGGCTATGTGTATTTCCCTATATTTTAAACAAAACACACACACATTGACAGGGTGAATTTATTTGAATGTATAGTGTAAGTAAACTACTTAATAATAATATAATATGTATGCTGTGTTTAATGTAATCCATGAATCTCCGTTTAGAATTTAGGGACGCTACAGGACGTGTCCCTACCAATATCCAGTGACCACTATACTAGCTTAAGTGATAGCCTATATATATATATGGTCTGTATGCATTAGGCTACTTACTTTATTAAACCTATAAAACCTTTATTTGTGAAAAATGCGCAACTCCTGGTACACAAAGTCCCGCCTCTTGAACCCACACGGCTGATCCGATTGGCTTTGTTTTTCTTTTCTAACTTTTGAGAAGCAGTAGCTACATTTGGTTGTGTGAAGCGGCAAAGCCCTGAGACCTATAGATAAATGCGGTCATTGCGGTGAGTGAGGGAGAAATCAACAGTTGTGTGCAGTAAAGTACCGGCCAAATCGCATCACATATTGATTCAGGGACAGGACAGTGCATTACATTATGGGGACCCTGCTACAAAGATTGCATAAAGATTGCAATAGGCTATCTGCCTGTCCTTGTGGAGAAATGTTTTGATCCACATGAGGAAAACAGCTTATAAATTTGTGTTTTTTGTAAATGTAAAAATGCAGGAAGTTTTCTGTGATGGGTGTGTAAGGGAATAGAGTAGCCTATACAGTTTGTACAGTACAAAAATCATTATGTCTATGTACACTGTTAGACATTTCTGTAATTTGTACAGTTATTATATATCACCCAGTATAATACTGTAAATTCTCTTTACAGTAAATAACTGTAATTCCCGTTGCATCATGGGTATTTTCTATGACGTCAAACACCAAATACAGTGATTTCCTGTATTTTTAAAAAATAAAGTATAATACTGTATTTACCACAACGGCCTATTTGGCACAATTGGGATCGACAGGATTTGCTTTAGATTTATATTAGGAACCATCAGTGCAGCGTTGAAAGTTTCACCCGAGGAGAGAGCTCACGGTTCCAGAGAACATATGAGCTGTGTCCGGACACCCTGCGAAGATTTTTTCATCCCCCGTGAGAACGGCAAACAAGCAAGGTAAGTGTGATTTGTAGCTACTAGCCGCGGTTGTCTGCACCCCAATTTTTGCTTGTCAGCATGGGTGCTAAAAACTGAGGTAAACCTAACGTTTTATTTTTTAAAAAAAAGTAACTTAGTTTATTGAATTAGATTAGGAACCCGTGCAGCGTTGTAAGTTTTGCCCGAGGAGAGAGCTCACAGTCCGGACAACATACTTTACAGAACGTTAGGTTATCATTTGCTTAAACTTTGCTGCTAAAAACTGAGGTAAACCTAACGTTTTATTAAAAAAAATGAGTTTATTGAATTCATGGGCGTCGGAAGCAAAAAAAAATGTGGGTGGGTCCTCAGAATTTTTTTACTGGAGTAGATGCCAATTACATTAAGTACAAATATACCGCTTTACTTGGTAAACGTATAGGTCGGAAAGACAAAATTACGTAAATCAATCGCCATTTCATTGAGAGCGACAGTAGTGTAGGGGTAAGACGCACGGCATCTAGTTTTGACACAAATCGACCTGCGGTTCGAGTCCGGCTTTCGCCGAAATCAATCTTCTCCGTTTTCCCAGCACATATCAAATCGGAAAGGCATTTATTTTCAATACAAATTAAGAAAATATTAGAAAAGTGGAAATAAAGCGTCTAATATGTGTTTAATAATAAGTGTTTATCGATTAGGGTTTGGTAAACAGACATGTGCTGAATGTTAGAGACGATAAAAGTGAGTGGGTCCA
This sequence comes from Gobio gobio, assembly GCF_949357685.1. Classification (NCBI taxonomy): domain Eukaryota; kingdom Metazoa; phylum Chordata; class Actinopteri; order Cypriniformes; family Gobionidae; genus Gobio; species Gobio gobio. The sequence continues at coordinate 5,409,459 of NC_137113.1, read as the reverse complement.
ATATCATTGATCGTAAAAAGTGGGTGGGTCTTGTCCCACCTACATACAACCTACATACAATGGTTCCGACGCCCATGATTGAATTAGATTAGGAACCAGTGCAGCGAGCGTCGTAAGTTTTGCCCGAGGAGAGAGCTCACGGCCCGGACAACATACTTTACATAACGTTAGGTTATCATTTGCTTCAGCTTTGGTACTAAAACTGAGGTAACGTAAACCTAACGTTTTATTTTTAAAAAGACTTAACGTTAGTGAGTTTATTGAATTAACTTTACCAATACAATGAAGATTTTGTTTATCGAGCATATTAAGCGTACATTAGGACGACGTTAGTTAGTAAATGAACGTTGGCCACTAACGTTAGTTGCAAAAATAACGTCTTTAACAAGCAACGTTTACATTTGGATTTACATTATTTATTTTACATTTTAGATAAGAATACCAGGAGCCTGCCTGTGCTGTGCGACACTGGAACTCATACAACGGTAAGTTACCCCTCTTTGTTTCTCCACATATTACTGTTAATTCAAAGTTTTTCTTGTATGTTTTAGTCGGGTCTGTTTAACTGAATCACAAAATTATTTAGTTTTTCCACCTTTTTTTAGCTGTAACTAGCCATGTACCATGTTTTTTCATAAATTATATTATACTAAAATAATCCAAAACTGTGTTTGTCCAGGACTGACAGAATATAATTTTATTTTCTGGAATTTAAGCAGTCCTGGACAATTTTTGGATGATTTTGGCAGATTAAATATAATTTATGAAAAAAACCATGGCAAAACTTTAGAATAATGTTGTTCAAGTGCAAACCTGAATACATTTCTGAACACAAAAGAAGATGAAGAATGTTTGTAACCTAACAGATTGAGGCACCATTCACTGCTATAGTGATTTTTTTCTACTATGGAAGTGAATGGTGCCTCAAAATTGTCTGGTTACAAACATTCTTTAAAAGGTTTAGAACAACTGGGCGAGTAAATGACAGAATTTACTTTTTTTTTTTTTGGTGAACTATCCGTTTAATGACGGACCATTATTCTAAAGTGTTACCAAAAACATTTAAAGCAAAGGCACTAAGGGTGATGAAATTTAAAATATCTTTATTCTCTTAATTTTCTCTTGCTTTAAGTTTTTTTTTCGTGAGGAAAAACCCAGAGGAGGGAACAAGATGCACCACCAAAACCAGAGTGAGTCGGAAGACCGGGGAAGTTGTGAACAGGAAGACCACTGTAATCAACAACAGAGTGTCATCCTTCCTTCGCCACCTAATGGAGTTTGAATATAAAAACTTGGACAAGGTGAGACACTTTTTTAATAGGATATGTAATGTACACAGACACTTACGCTGCATTCACACAGGGCGTCATGCCGGTTAGAAATTTTGTCTGACTTGAGGAAGCGCCGACTCCACGTGACAGTGACGTATGGCATCAAAGCACCGCAAGAGCAATTTGAGAGCAGTCGGCTAATACAGCTGGTGCAGTTTCTCCAGAGCGACTGCACAGACTTTGATTATGACATAGCTGTTCCACGATTGGCCAGATTCTCCGCATGACAGCGATCACATGTGTTTTGTGTTTATTCTAAAACCTTCAGTTCCTCTAATGCGCACAAATCTGTTTTTTATAACTGTTAAACCTCTTTTCATGTAGTTGCGATGTTATAATGTCATGTTTATCAAAATAAAACAGATGAAAATGTAGACCCTACTTCATTGATAGTTTAGGCTTGTATGTTAACTTAATTCTTGTACAAACACACGCTGTATTAAGCAGTGCATAAAGTATTACATGACAAAAAATGTCTCTGAAACATCTGTGTATTGACAAATATTGCATTTATTTCACTTCAGCTGATAAAGTGTGCAAACACAGTGCAAGCATCACTGCGGGAAGCAGAAAGTGTCTGACTTCACGTCTCCGTTTGCAGCTCCTCCTCGCCTGCACGCGGCTACTCTCGCCGATTGGTTGCATCCAGCCACAGCTGATGTCCATCACACCTTTCAACTTCTGCCGCTTGCAACGTGAGTGAAGCGACGCGACGCGACCCACAATTCAGTTCAGCAACGCATGACGTCACCCATTCAAAGTAAATGAGAAGCGTTAACGCCGGTGCGAATGTAGCATTAAGTTTGAGGATACCTTACTAAAGCTAATGCAGTATACATGTAATCCATCCTTCAATAAAAGGTTACATTGTTGTTTTTGATTAAATAGTTTGTGAAATCATGTTGAGGTGATTCAGTAATATTACTTTTTTGGAGCATGTAGTTTGTGCTGCTGCTACTATTATGTACTAACAGTTTTCTTTAGTTTTTTACTCAATATCAATTTTGTTAAGCTAAATTACAGAGACACCTCTCTAATATGCAATCAGGTTCAGCATCACTACAAAGTTCATTCTTCAAAATATTCATAACATTGAATCACCAGCTAAAACAAAAAAATTTCATTTCACATCTTCATGAAGGCATTGCAGGACTGAATTAGACTAGACAGCATACGTTAAGCTAGGTGTACCTCAAAGTGTTAACTTTTTATAAAATACTATTTTACCATTATGATGAATTGTAATGGGATTATTATTTTTTATTAAATTCCAACAGTGTAAAAAGTTTGTGTATACTCAAATTGTATGACTAACTTCATATCATTCTTATCTAGAGGGACTTCTTGCCATAATGGAGCAGAATCCTGGTTCCTGTTTGAAATCATCCAATGTGGAAGATGACACAGATCGGTACAGACATGAAACTTGTGTTTGTGTTGTGATAACTTGTTTCAGAATTAATTTGCTCTTTGCTTATATTTTATTCATGTATATGTGTATTTTGCACCAAAGTTACAGTATTCTTCAACCAACTATTTACAGTATTCTACCAACTATTTTCTGCAGAGTTTTTAAAATTGTAGCTCAAACAATAGTGTGGGGCGCTAGCAAGGTCATGGGTTCAATTCCCAGGGAAAGCAAGAACTGACAAAATGTAAAATGTGTATCTCGAATGCAATGCAAGTTGCTTTGGATAAAAGCGTCTGCCAAATGCGTAAATGTAAATAAAATGTAAAATAAGTGATATTGAATGCACTCTGATCACTTTTATACATGATTTTCTGAAAATAAGATGTGATTCGAGGATGTTTTAAAGTGAACTTTTTCCACACATTTACATGTTTAAGTTAAAGCACTTAAATGTTTTAAATAAATAATTTTATATTTCATAATAATTGTGTCTGTTTGGATTACTTCTGTAGGATAGATTAATGTAAGAATTAATGTAATTCAGTAAATATTAATGATTGAATAGGATTAGGATTAATGCACTGTTAACCAAGGTTTACAGTAACGGTACTGTATTACAAAATTACAGTAACATGTAGTTACTGTAAACTGAAATGCGGTTATTGTACTGTAAATCTCAAATACAGTAACTTACTGGCAACAGTGTTGCCAGTAAGTTACTGTAAAATCTCTTATAAATGTCTAACAGTGTAAGTCCCAATAAATAAAAAAAACACGTCACTTTTAGTCATCCCAGTCTCAAAGAAACAAGTTTCAGTGCAAATAATTGTTAAGGCTAATATGTCATTGTTCTTATGGGTTTTGACTTCATTTTGAATTAATTAACAGTCATGTGCCTCAACAAGTAAAGTCATAACATAATAATACCTTTGCAAATAGTTAGCTAATGATTAATTAAAGCGGACAACTGGAAGTTGAAATGCATGATTGTGGTAATTAACACATTAATTTACACTTTTTTTGGTCTACAAATTTTGTCATTCACTACTATTATAATTATTGGATTAGCCAGGACATTTTTTAATATAACTCGGATTGTATTCGTCTGAATGAAGAATATCATATAGGATTGAGGGTGAGTAAATTATGGCATATATTTTTAATCTTTGGATGAACCATCCCTTTAAGATCGGCCTCGAGTACTACAACACTAGTGTGTGTGTGTGTGTGTGTGTGTGTGTGTGTGTGCGTGCGTGCGTGCGTGCGTTTGTGGGTGGGCCCACAAATTATTTTAATAAAATTTAGTTCATCTGAGTAAGACAAACCTTTTGTTATCTTTTGATTGCAAGGGATATTTTATGTATTCAAACACAAAACTACATATGTGGATTTGCTATTTGCAATATTCAAGTGATTTATTTGTGTTATACTGAGTTTTCAAGTTACACTTGAGGAGTTTTCCAGAGAACCTTAGGAAATTGTAATTCTTCTAATGTGCATATTCTTATGTCATTTGATATTTAAATAATGTTGGTTTTCAAATAAAATGTATAATTGTTTATTGGGAAAATACAGACAAATTTTACAAAAATTAATTTTGTAGTGTAAGTGGCGGTAGTGGTGTTGTTTTAATACATTTGAAAAAAAGATTAAACCTTTAAATCCATGTCCTGAGAAGCAGTCAAAGGTCAGTACACTCTTCAGAAAAATAAGGAGGCCTAATACCATCATAAAACTACACATGGACCAGACAGTGTCACATAGTTCACGTTACTTTTCGTCACTGGTCAGGATGGAATAATCCATTTGGATGATTTTTAAAAATCATTTTATTGAGGAAGGCAGATTTTTTCCCTCATAAGAAACAGTTATTAGCTGAAAGCATTTTCCACAGTAAACACAGTATCTGAAATATATATTCAATATTTTAAGTAATATTAAAAACAAAGAAAGCAGCAATCAAATTAATTATTATTTTACCATTCTAGACAGAAACTTATCATCGGTTCATTATTATTAGGTACAAATACAAGTCAAAGCAGAACAATTTATAAGTTCAGTGTCAGTTGTTCCTAATCCAATGTACAGTGTACAAATCAGATCGGACAAACACTTGTTTTGAAATGTATAATCAAAGAATTCAAAGGTAATTCTATGTTTAAACATACAACATAGTGTAGGCACTAAGGAGTGAAACCATCAGAATGATCCAGGAACCACACAGGCCTGGTGCCCTGGACACTTGCACTTTTCCTGGGATCTGTATGTCTGTGAAGGGGGACAAGACATGGTTCAGTGCATGGTAAAGTTGAAAGACAAATACATATGGCTTAAATCAAACATAATTGTGACATAAGTAAAAAGAGAAAATTAAGCATTAAGGTTTACCTAAGCTCCGTTCAGACCACACCAGAGGACCCATGGATATGGAAGCACTGTCATGGAAGTCCAGAGACCTGCCCTCTCTCCGCTGGTGTCCAGAGCCACAGTCCTAAAGATTGAACAAAGATCACCAGAACGTGATGAGATTTTTACACAGTTTACAAGAATATCTTACTACATAGGCACACACTACCTAACTCTAGATATAATGCCAAAAACAGATTTTGTTCGTTTCAAAAATCTGACAGGGCACATCCCATTACATTTTACCCATTAGCTATGACAAAATAAGAAGAAAAGAAATCAGAACTCACAGATGGGCAGCGATTGCTTGACAGAAGGCAAAGGTGAACAGCACAGTGCAGGTAAAGCTTAGTGGAGTTTGCAGTGAAGATAAACATCCTGAAGGAGAAACGGCTGGATGTGGAGACGCCGTTCTGCAGCAGCTCCACTGTGTCGTCATTTGGATTGGGACACCTGAGAATATCAATAATGACAAATTCTTTCATTTGAAACATTCAACATAAACGTGATCTACTGTTAATCTTCAAACATTTGCATTCAGTTGTGAAGTACCAACCAATCAGATCGGTTGTTGTTACACTTACGTCTGTCACTTTCTTTTCATTTCCTGACAAGTCGACTACTCTACACATTGGTTTCTCCAGCATGTGAACTGGATTTAACTTTAATGGTCTAAGTGGATATGTTTAAGTTGTGCGTCAAAGATACCATGTAAGTACGTTAATAAGTGTTATCTATCGAATTTCCTATATGATTAATAATTAAACCATCGTGAGTTCGTTCGTCCGTGAAGTGATGACGTCATGCTTATATCTAGTCTAAGATGTTTGTTTAATGTGTTTAAATTCCAAATAGGCTACTAATAACGATCACTATGTAATGTTTCCAATGTGTATAAATGTATGTTTGAATAGTGTATAGATCCGTTCTGTAATTGTATAGTTTATAGCTTATTGTTAAATGACTCAGCAAAGACGTTTTAGATTATTCCGTTTATGAGCGCTATCCGCCACCTAGTGGTAAAAAGTGGTATTGGCGTAAATAATGTAATGTTTATAACAGAACAACATAGGGATAAATGCCAGTTACGGTTAACAATGGTTGAAATGTTGATATTAGCTAATTGCTGTTTATTATTTACTGTTTCAGACCACACAACATACCACCTCAGATACCATGTCTGATAAGATAATTCCACACAATGCCCTGTGGTCTGACTGTGCTGTTTATTGGGCTGGGCTGGATTTCCCGAAACCTTCTTAACACTACGTCGTTCTTAAGTTATACCTTAAAGTGTATCTTATCGTTAATACGTGTTTCTTAGTTAAGAATACCTTCTGTTAGACATTAGTTCGTAAGGTTGGTCTGGAGCACTCTTAGCTATACCTTATCACTATTGACAGTTCCCTTTCGTTCAGTCACTACGACGTAACGTTAGTGACTAACGAATGGGGGTTTCGCTTAGAAGCCTATCAACTTCGAGTTTTGAGAAAACGCCCAATGGCGTGCCAATGCCATGGGGCATGCGGAATTTGCATACGTAGCTCCGCCTCACTGCGTGAGTATATAAGGAAGTACGAGGCAATATCGCATTATGTTTCTGCTTTCGGAGCCAAGAGTACCTACCTCTTCACTCCTACAGCCTTCTGAGACTCTGTCAGCTTCTTCGAGACGAGCAGCTTTCCAGTCGGTGTTGGTGTGACGGCGCGTTCCAGTGATCGCATACTTCCTGCCTGCTGATCTGTGCAGTGGTCCGCCTGACAGCTGGTGTGTGTTTCCCTGGGCGCTTCGGCATCGACTGCGAGGCTTTCCTCTCACAAAAAGAGCTTGCGCGTGGCACGTCTTTTTCAAGACGGCTCGCCCGTGCACTTCCGGGTGCGATCGATTTTCCGCTGCTGTCTGAGGACGCATTCACTGCTCGAGCGTGTTTGGGCTTCAGCGCGCACGGGCAGTGTTTGCGGATGTGTCACGTTTCCATTACGGGGGCGTGACCATCGCGATGTCACGGTCGAGACTCAATGATCTCCGTGAGGAGAGAGAGTCCCCTCTGCCACACCCCAATCTACCGTCCCCGAGTGAGATGGTACTTTGGCTGGTGGCCAGGGTGACCTGAGGGCGGTGCTGTGGTATTAAGAACCCCGACGTTCATTCCTCGGGCCACACCCCCCTCTTATACATCGCCTCCGCGAGTGTTGGATTGAATCTACGGCCCGTCTCTGACGCCCCGTTCGTTCAGTTCACGCTCCGGATAGCAGTGAGATGTCGATCGCCGCATCCCAAGGTGGGCTGGAGTCCTTTGGGGATGACGATTAGGTTGTGCTCCGCCTCCGGGTGTGTCAGCACTGCCTGATCTGACCTAAAGTTGACAGCCATGTTATCTCGGGCAGCCGCGAGTCTCGCGCTGGTGTGGAACTCCGCCCAGTCGTGGGTGCTCGTGGTTGCGCGATTGGTTTTTGGGGGCGGCACCCGACAGCTGTTGGGCCCCGCCCCCAATGCCTTTCGCTCCCGGGGTGCATGAGGAGATCACGCGGTCCCGGAAGTCCCCGTGCTTCTCGCGACCGTTTGGTGGCCTCCTCCGCCTTCTCTGCCCTTGATGGGGCCGCGGCCTAGGGTACACTGGGGCCCCCTCCCCCCCCACTGTTGAACTCTCTGTTGCGCACTACGGTGTCCACAGAGGGCTTTGACGTGGCGTGGTGTGGCTGTCCTAAGCACCCCCCCCAAAGCCTGTGGGCTCGTCTACTTCGGTGGCGTGGTCCCGCAGTGCTACGGGCAGGCCGCCGCCCCTTTGCACATGCACAAGGGTGGAGCCGACCCAGGGCTCTTCATTGAGCTGCGTGCCGCAACTGACCCCGCCCCCGGGCGGTGAAGGTGGCCACACGCTCCCTGGGTCGGGCGATGTCCACAGCTATGGTCCGGGAGAACACCAGGCCTTACCTGGTGATGTGGAGGACGTTGAGCGGGCCCGCCTCCTCAACTCACCCATATCCCAGGCTGGCCTCTTCGGCGGCGCGGCTGAGAACTGCGCCCAACAGTTCTCGGCCGCCCCAGAGCAGACTGAGGCTGCAACACGTACTGCCCCGGCGGCCAGCTGCTGCACCAGCCGCCGGCCCAGTCGCCTCAGTCCGCTCGCCGCCGAGGGCGCCCTCCCTCTTCCCGCCCGGCCCCAGCAGCAGCCTTCACCTGGGCCGCGCCGTGGAGGTGGTTGAGGATGTCGCCCAGTCCGCTCCCCAGACTGGTTAAACGCCAGGATGGAGGTGGACAACTCAGAGATGGGTTCCAGTTCTTCCCAGGGGATGGTAGCAGGGCCTCTCCTTCCCCCGGTGGAGGGCCGGGGGAAAATCCTTCCGCTGCTGGCCCCCGGGCTAGCAGCGCTTGGGAAGAACTCATGTTCCTGTCTCTGAGCACCCAGAGACTGGTGATGACAGTGCGCGCCACCCTCGGGTCTCGCCACTCGCATCCCTCTCTGTCGCCAGCCCCCTGGTAGAGCAGACCCCAGTGGAACGCGAGTCCTTCCCTGGTCTCCTCTGTCAGGGCGCAGCCGTTAACCGTGCTCCGACCCGGGGACGCCCAACAGCCTCCCCTGTCCGCGCCGGTAACGCTGCCTCGCTGCCCCACCCAGGGTACGTCTGTCGTCCGGATGACCCCGTTGGTGCAGTCTCTGGAAGCCTGGCTTCAGCTTCCGGGGCTGTCCCGCTGGGCTGCCCGGACCATCAGGCTCGGCTACGCGATTCAGTTCGCGCAGGCTCCTCCCCGTTACAGGGGAGTCCGCTATACCATGACCGGGGCCCATGCCCCCGTCATGCGTGTGGAGATTGCCACTCTACTGGCGAAGGGTGCGATCGAGCCTGTCCCTCCAGCCGAAATGAGGTCGGGGTTCTACAGCCCCTACTTCATTGTACCCAAGAAAACCGGTGGGTTACGGCCAATCCTGGACCTTCGCATCTTGAACCGATCCCTTCACCGGCTTCCGTTCGAGATGTTGACTGCGAAACGCCTTTTCGAATGCGTTCGTCCGTACGATTGGTTTGCAGCGATTGACCTGAAGGACGCCTACTTCCATGTCTCCATCCTTCCTCGACACAGACCGTTCCTACGGTTTGCTTTCGAGGGGCGGGCATACCAGTACGCAGTTCTCCCATTCGGGTTATCTCTGTCCCCTCGCGTCTTCACGAAGATCGCCGAGGCAGCCCTTGCGCCCCTTTGGCAGCGCGGGGTCCGCATCCTGAACTACCTTGACGACTGGCTCATACTAGGCCACTCTCGAGAGCAGGTTTGCGGACACAGAGATCTGGTTCTCCACCACTTAACCCGTCTGGGCCTTCGGGTCAACTGGGAGAAGAGCAAACTTTGCCCCGTGCAGAGGATCTCTTTTCTCGGTATGGAGATCGACTCGGTCGCCATGTACGCGCAGCTTTCGAGCGAGCGCGCGCAGTCTCTGCTGACTTGCCTCCGACAAATCGAGAGCAAGAATGCGGTTCCACTGAAACTTTTTCAGAGGCTCCTGGGGCATATGGCATCTGCAGCCGCGGTAACGCCGCTCGGATTGCTTCATATGAGACCGCTTCAGCACTGGCTTCGCGATCAAGTCCCGAGATGGGCATGGCAGTCTGGCACGCTCCGGGTCCAAGTGACTCGGGCCTGCTTACAGACACTCACCCCGTGGTCGAACCTCAGCTTTCTACGGGCTGGTGTGCCCTTAGAACGAGTTTCCAGGCATGTTGTCGTATCGACGGATGCCTCTGCCACGGGCTGGGGTGCCATGTGCAATGGACAAGCAGCCGCGGGCTCCTGGACAGGACCCCAGCGTCTCCTGCATGTCAATTGCCTCGAGTTGCTGGCAGTACGGTTCGCCCTGCACCGCTTCCGAGCGTTGCTGAAGGGTCAACATGTGCTTGTCCGGACAGACAACACGGCCGTAGTAGCGTACATCAACCACCAGGGCGGTCTACGCTCCCGCCGCATGTCTCAACTCGCCCGCCATCTCGTCTTATGGAGTCAGAAGCGCCTGAGGTCCCTTCGTGCTGTCCATATTCCGGGAGTCCTGAACCACGCAGCCGACGAGCTCTCGCGGTTTCAGCCTCTCCCGGGAGAATGGAGACTCCATCCCCGGACGGTTCAGCTGATTTGGGAACAGTTCGGCGACGCACAGGTAGACCTGTTTGCCTCCCACGACTCTTCCCACTGCAGCCTGTATTATTCCCTGACCGAGGGCACGCTCGGCACGGATGCACTGGCGCACAGCTGGCCGCGGGGCCTACGCAAATATGCGTTTTCCCCCAGTGAGCCTACTCGCACAGCTTCTGTGCAAAATCAGGGAGGACAAGGAGCAGGTCCTTTTGGTCGCCCCGTACTGGCACGGCCGGACCTGGTTCCCCGAACTCATTCTCCTTGCGACAGCCCCTCCCTGGCCTATTCCTCTGAGACCGGACCTCCTCACTCAGAGACGGGGCACCCATTGGCACCCGCGTCCCGACCTTTGGAACCTCCACGTGTGGCTCCTAGACGGGACCCGGCAGGTTTGAGTGGCCTACCACCTACGGTGGTCGCCACCATCACTTCCGCTAGGGCAGAGTCCACTCGGCATGCCTATGCGTTGAAGTGGAACCTCTTCGTCACCTGGTGCTCTTCCCGCCAAGAAGACCCCTGGAAATGTCCGATCGGGTCCGTGCTTGAGTTTCTCCAAGAGGGGCTGGAGCGAAGGCTGTCTCCCTCCACCCTCAAGGTATATGTGGCCGCAATATCTGCCCACCACGATCTCTTGGAGAACAAAAAGGTAAGTCAGCACGACCTGGTCATCAGGTTCCTGAGGGGAGCTAGGAGACTGAATCCTCCTCGCTCTCCTCTCGTACCCTCTTGGGACCTCGCAGTAGTACTAACTGCTCTGCAGAGACCTCCCTTTGAGCCTTTGCGGTCGGTCGATATTAAGTTTCGGTCTATGAAGACGGCTCTGCTGACCGCATTGGCCTCAGTCAAGAGGGTCGGGGACCTGCAGGCATTTTCGGTTGACGAAGCGTGCCTGGAGTTCGGGCCGGCTAACTCTCACGTGATCCTGAGACCCCGGCCTGGATATGTGCCCAAGGTTCCCACCACTCCGTTCAAGGACCAGGTGGTGAACCTGCAAGCGCTGCCTTTGGAGGAGGCAGACCCAGCCTTGGCATTGCTCTGTCCAGTACGCGCTCTCCGCGCCTACGTAGACATGACGCAGTGTTTCAGGACCTCAGACCAGCTCTTTGTCTGTTATGGTGGAGAGCGGAAGGGAAGTGCTCTCTCAAAGCAAAGGCTGTCTCACTGGATAGTGGACACCATTGCTTTGGCTTACCAGCAGCAAGGCCGACCATGTCCCCTTGGTGTGAGGGCACACTCCACCCGGAGTGTGGCTTCCTCTTGGGCTCTAGCGCATGGCGCCTCGCTAGCAGACATCTGCAGAGCTGCAGGCTGGGCGACACCCAACACATTCGCCAGATTCTACAATCTCCGAGTGGAGCCAGTGTCCGACTATGTACTCGCCCCCCCGAGGGGCCGGTGATGGACCAGGCTCAGGTGTCTTCGCTTGCTCGCCACTCCACTCCACGGACTGGATACGTGCGATTATTTTCCTCAGGTGAGCTCCCCGAGAGCCCTGAGCTCCTCCAGCACTGTCGACGCCGACATCAGTTCAGTCTGCCCTCTCGAGCCCAGACCCTCATGTCCGGCCAGGTGCCCCATGTGCATGGTTCCCTCTGGCGACCCCCACATGTGTATTTCACCGTAAGTCTCCGCAGTGAGCGGGTTTCTTCCCTTGGCGTGTCCCCGCCACCCCTAGGGTTAAAAATCCACCTTCGGCTGGTACCCTAGAGATCTTCCATATGCAACCCTCTCCGGGTCATATGTGTCTCTTAAGTCCTCCCCACGGGTAGGCATCTTGGCATTCCCTCACTGGGATATGCTTCCCAGTGTACCTTGGTAATCCTGTGTTAAGTGGGAGTCCTTCGTCCGTACTAGTCTTACGACAGGGAACTCACACTTACGCAGGGCGCTGGAAGACGGCTGATTGGCGGGATTATATTGGGACCCCCATTCGTTAGTCACTAACGTTACGTCGTAGTGACTGAACGAAAGGGAACGTCTCGGTTACGGATGTAACCCTCGTTCCCTGAGGAGGGAACGGAGACGTAACGTCCCCTTGCCACATCAGCTGTGTTGCCTGGAACGCAGGAGTTCAGTCTTGGCTCCTCAAGCAGGTAACATAATGCGATATTGCCTCGTACTTCCTTATATACTCACGCAGTGAGGCGGAGCTACGTATGCAAATTCCGCATGCCCCATGGCATTGGCACGCCATTGGGCGTTTTCTCAAAACTCGAAGTTGATAGGCTTCTAAGCGAAACCCCCATTCGTTAGTCACTAACGTTACGTCTCCGTTCCCTCCTCAGGGAACGAGGGTTACATCCGTAACCGAGACGTTCATTTACGATAGTGGCCACCACTGTTTCTTTACATCTCAGTCTTTACGAATATAATTTTGCTAATTGAAGTGTTTTCATGCAAATAATACTATTGTCATTAGACTGATGGCTGTTTGCTTTTTATTTAGCTTATGATCCAAAGGTATATCAGCTGGCAAACCTTTGTGGAGTCTATTTAAAGGGAATGATTGTAGAGGGGAGTTTGGTCAAACTATGGCAGCGATACAGCAAATAGTTGTAAATCAAAGACGGCGCCGTCCACGGAGCCATTTCTATGTGCATTTCATCCGTGAAAACTTTAGTCCCCTGGCTACCATATCAAAAGCAGCAAATTCAGCAGCTTTTAGATCTTGTTGGTCCGACTTAGTCAAGACAAACCTGACGGAGCTCAGCCCCAATATTCAGCTGTTGGCGCTCTTCTCTTTCGTTCTTTTTTCTCCGCTGTAGCTGTTGATTATCTTTTGCGTGTTGCGCCTTTATTGAGTAGGTCATCCAATAACAGAAATGAGTGATTTACCAATAATGTGATATGGGCAATCATCTCTGCTTGTGGAGTAAATGAAGACTATGGCAAAATATATTATGATAATGTAAATGGCATACTGCCAGTGTAGTGGGTTGATACGTTTGGGCATGAGAGGTTGCGGGTTCGCACAATCATTTCAAAATTATTTACAATATCCACGGTTGGATTTAGTTTGCTTTTTGGATTATATTTATACGATCTCACGAGTCCTGATAAATGCAATTTCAACTATTTCTGAAGTGCTTCTATTATAAAGAACACCGCTTTCTCACATAATGCAGTTAAACAGCCCCTGGATAGAGTGAATAATCGATTTTTGAGCCATTGAAAAACGAATTCAGCACCGCCGCCTCGGACAGTGCCTGCTAACGTCGCACTTAAGAAGGTATACCTTAAGCAACCTCCTAAGGTTTAGTTCGGGGAACACGCCTAGAAGTGGTATACCTTTAGTTAAGTTATACCTTTAGTGTCTTCGTAGCGCAATATACGAGACAACGTTATCGGGAAATGCAGCCCTGATCATTAATGCTGGACTTCATTAAAGCCTGTTATTTTCCAATTCCTGCCTACTGTGTTCTGACCGACACACCAGTGCGAGCACAGCTAATCTAAACCAGTGCAATACAGTCCTTAGTAAAATCAGTTACACATTCCATGTACAAAGAAATGGAATCTTGTGCTTTAGTTCTGAAATACGGAAAGACAAAAAATGTAACGCAACCCTAAATGTGATATGAAAATTATGTATTCAGTAAAAATGTTACAGTGAGTTAAGGCTAAGCTTAAAAGAATAAAAAAAGCACAGCTTTACTCTGAAAGGATGAGATCCCAGCGGAGGTTGTAATCAGGATCATTCACAGGTGTAGCCCAACACGTGTCCATCACCAGGGCAAACTGGCGGCTGTCGACCCCCTCAACACGAACTTCCACATGCATCTCCTGGTTGAGCTCTGCATCCACTCTACCAGTGAAGGGCCGGGTAAACTCCTCATCCTCATATGGAATCATCCGGACCCGATATCTGCCTTCACCAGCGGGAAGAGTCTTATGCACAATGCTGATGAAATAATGGATAGATCGGTGTTAAAAACCTGTTTGTTTCCTGTGTAAAATTCTGTTGTAGGAGTAAAATATAAATTATTGATTTAAAGAATTTTATCATATATTTACTGCTTAAAGGATTAGTTCACCCATTATTTCAAATTTAGCTCCTTACACAAAGCTATAATACTTTTAGAAGATTTGGAATATACAGCAGGAGTCATATGGACCTTTTTGTACTTTTTGAAGCTTGTAAGTCCCCATAAGGATTTACTCCATTGAAAGGCATGACCAGTAATATTATGTGTTCTTTGGAACAAATCAAGATATGAGGGATCGAACAAAAAAATCTGTGTTTTGGTGAACTACTCCTTTAATAGAATAGTGCTGCTTGACTCGCACCTCTCCAGTGGGTTGATCTCCACATTCATGGAAAGTGTTTGTATTTGAGGATAAACACAGCTGAACGAAAGCTTCAGGATTTTCTTTCTGCTGATGAGACCTTCTGACCTCGGTGCCCCCAGAATAAAGTTATCATAGATGAAGTGGGTGCCGTTAGCCTGTGGACAACAAATATAACATTTTGTAATTTAGCCTAAATTGAATTCAAGATATTGAAAGAAAAAATATTAAAGTAATGATTATGTATGTGCCAAAAAGTTGCATCAGTCAAGTGAAATAATGGTGGGTGACATATTAAGAGTGGAGAATGCGGGTGAAAGTTCCAGTCTCTTTTGTGGCATGAAGTTGTGCACCCTTCCCCACCCTTCAGATTCTCTCTGAGACTTTGAGAAGTCTTGTTTGTGATTCAGTACCCTTATAGACCTGCCTACAGACTTCTCAAAATCTAATATACCCCTTTTCCACCAAGGCAGTTTGAGTGCTGGTTTAGAGCCAGAGCCTAGTTTCAAATCAGTTCTTTGTCTTTCAACACCCAAAGCACCAGCTCTGAACCAGGAAAAGGGGTTCTTAAAGGTGGGGTAAGCTATATGTCTAAGTCTTTTCTGAACATTGTTGATATTTTAAATCAACTCAAGCAAACACACTCCCCCTCCAAAGCGCACTCTCCAATCCTAACTGCCCTGCTCCGAGCCGGTCTCGAACCCCCGATCAATGCCATGCGAGGCCGGTGCACTAACAAGGATGCTAAATAGTAAACACCGCATTCTCTAGCAGTCATCAACCTGCACAACTCTCACTAGCTGGTCTCCATTACACACGCAATGCAAGAGTCGATGTCTATTTATCGAAACAGAAGCGCAACAAAATAACACGTTGCGAAAAATAAAGTTAAGATGATGAACGTACGACAGGAAGCAAAAAAATTAACATAGAGTACACGAGTATATATAAGCAAGAGTTCGTTGTTAGTTGCCAACAGCACAGCAGCTCCAGACAAACAATGACATTCAAAACCAGTGTTACTCACGTATGGAGCGGAATCAAAGCAACCTCCGTGGCTGTTTTCAGGTCTTCCCAGCGTTGGAAAGCTTTTCTAATATTAACGCGGGTTCTAAAGCTCTTTTCTGATCATAACCCTTCATTTTCCAGTGAAATACTTATGAGCTTTTTTCTTTTGTAATGTCTCTCAGACATCTCTCTTTCAACAGTCTTTCTTCAAATCATTATTTCTCCTCCACCGTCATACGACCCCTAATGCTGATTGGCTACACGTTTGTTGTTGTGCCTGGTTGAGTCGGACTGACCAACTTTCAAACAGCGTTGTTCAAATATTCCGTACCCCACCTTTAAGTAGCATTTAAACATTGCTGAGAAGACAATTGCCTAGATGTAAGAACCGCTTGCGGTCAGCGGCGTATGATAACAAAGTACCGCAAAAGCGTTTGGACAGCATACAACTCCTTACACTTTTCGCTCTTGCGGTACTTTGATGTCATACGCCGATTGGTCTGTCTAGCGCCAATGCAGCTCGAACAAGCCTGGTGTGTTTGCTGCTGTTATGCTAGCATTGCTGGGAAAGATGAGACGTATACAGTGAAGCAAGACCTGGCTCTGTGGTGGCTCTCTAACCCGTGAAAACGCAAACTGGTTCTTAGAAGGTTAGTCAGTCGAACCAACTCTAAACCGGCAATAGCACTAGCTCTGAACTAGCACCCGGTTCATACTGGTAGAAAAGGGGTGAGAGAGATTCCCCAAGTGGTCAGATCAAACTGTGTTGGTTCAAACAGAAACTGCAAATATTTGGATGATGTATTTGATTATACATTGGTAAACCTACCGCAAGATTTGTACCACAGATGTGTCCAACATTATCATAATGGAATTCCACTCTGCCATTACGGACCGTTCCGTTGCAGCTGGGATCATTGAGGTGTAAGACATCAGCTGGAAAACCAGCCTCAAAGAGCTGACAGCGAGACACAGACATGGAGCCAGAGCTGCTTTCACAGGTTTCTGAGAAATCTGAGAGGGAAAAAGAGAAAAAAGATTGTCAGAATTATTATAAAAAGCAATTAATAACCAAAAAAAATTATATTTCATATTTGTTTGTTGAATAATACCAACCAAAAGAGTCAGGTTGTGGTCTGGGTTGGTCATCGTTACATAAACAGCCATAAACACCATTTTTCTTCCCACACCATTCATTCTCAGAGCAGCCGAGCTCAGAACAGCGATCTCTCGCATCTAAGAGGAAAAACACAGATAGATGAAATACAACACAAAGATATGTTTACCCATGGTTTAATATAGATATTGCTGCCTAATTGCCTCTTTCTCTAAAGGTTAGTTTTCAGGTTAGTTCAGCCACCTACATTTTGGTAACACTAGTGACAAAATCATAAAATATTCTATGCTAAAAATATGATTTTGACTTACCACACTGCAGACCTGAGCGCCATTCTGGGATCTGTATCTCCAAGATGGCACAAGCTGTCTCATAGGCCTCAACAGCTGAACATAGCATGCCATTTGCACGTGTGTAGAGACACAGATCATACACACAAGAGTAGTAGTAAGGTGCAGGGTCAACATGAAGATGGCAGTTCTGGAAGGGGCCAGTGGTGTTGGTGATAATACTACAGAGATCAGAATACCTCTGCTTCGATGGACACTCATCAGCATTACCGGTCTGGTCTCTGGCACCACAGCTGAACAATACAAGGAAACTTCAGGTCAGTTATATGCTTATACTATTTCATCATTTGGATAAAGCAGTGCTTCTACACTTTGTTTAACATTGGACATTTAGTGGCGATACTAAATACTAAAGTAAACAAAAGTAAAGAAGTTGAACATTAAACAAATTGAACATTAGCGAAATATCAACATTTGAAAGACAATTGTAAGAATCGGTTTTGGTGCTAAGACAAAATCTTAGATCCACACCCCAGCAATTGAAAAATAAAAGTCACTAATCTTGAGAGAAGATCTCACAGAAACTGTGGGACAACACCCTGACAAACATTTCTCCCCCCTCCCCATTTTGCCCTCTCCTTGCCCTGTTTTCAAGTCACCAAATCCAGATATACCAGTGATGATGTATTTTGTAAATCTATTGTTTTATCCTTTTCATGTTTGATGTCTTTTTAAAGGTCTTAGTGCGAATGGTAAAATGGTCTCAGTTTCACTGCAGTCACTGGTAGTATTAGAAAGATTGGAAAACTAATGAGAATTCAGTTCTCCTTTGAGTAGTCTCTTCAAAGATATCTGATCCACTCCCCCAAAACCAGGTGGGGGTGTTGCAAATATTTACAACCCTTTTGTTCTAGTTGGAGTATTTAAGGCTGGATGTTCTAACTCTCTGGGGGAATACTCTGTAGTCAGACCCCCCGTGCAAACTGCATGTAGATGTGCCAGACATGATGACTCTTTTAAATTATTTTCATATTGCTTTACAATTGTGTTTTATGTTTTTACGCTGATCAGTTGTGTACCATGGATTCTTGTTTACGTATTTACTTTTCCTGTCTGGCCAAAATAAATGTTAATCTTGATTTCTCTTGTATGGTTCCGAAATCATTATTCTAGTATGGATCGATGTATACTCCTTTATTACTGCAAAATCTAGGGTTATGATAGATCACACCGATGACGCCACGACTGAAGCATGGAGCGCAGCGTGCGCGATATTCCGATTTCTGACTATCGCTGGATTGGCAAGTTGTAGTCCGTGAATATTACTAAAATTACACTTTTTGTTGAGTGAGCATGTGCAACCACTTAAAGGTAAAATATTCACTCTACACCCTCTGACTAATTACAGAAGTAACCGTTTTGTGCCCATGAGCGCGCGGATCCGGACGCGTCATGTCTCTCTGCGATTTAGGGTCTCTCGATGAACGAATATAAAAACTAGGAAGATACAAAGAAAATCAACGATCTAAATTAAATTGCAACTAATCGTAAAATCAGCTGATAAACTCTAAATGTAGCACACTTTATGGAGTCACTTAGAATTGGAGTCAGATAAAATTATTAATGGAGTCAGATTTAAAATGAGATATCAATAAATTAAGAGAACTTCACCGAAAGGCTGAAAAGGCTTACACGCAGAATTCCTTTTGACCAAGTCATTAGTTTCCGGTTTTTGGGCTAATGGATGGAAATTTACACAATCTCTCTCTTCCTTTTGGTTGCTCCCATTAAGCTAGAGCAGAGTCATCAACAGAGTCATTCAGCACAGCTGATACAGCGAATACATACCCTTTAAAAGTCCTTAATTGATGCAACCCTAAGCAGCACTGAGGCCTTGTCCACACTAATACGTTTTCGTTGAAACTGCATCTTTTTCTCTCCGTTTTGGCTTTCCATCCACACTGAGATGGCATTTTTGAAAACACTCTCCAAAATGGATAAATTTGAAAACGCAGTTTCCACGTTGTAGTGTGGACTGTGAAGGCGGAGGCATTTGAACACGATGACGCATGTTTAGTCATGTGACGCATATTAAACCAAAAGAAATGTATGTTTATACGGCTATTGTGCCAGTTGTGTGCTATTCACTTTCACACAGTTGATAAAATATTACTTGTTTGCACACTTCTATCACAGTCCTGCAAGGATGACAGAAAATGTACTTGCATTTGCTGTCCTGTGTCAAAACATGAGCACATTTGCGTTTTAGACCAAACATAATGGTGAGTGAGTGCAATCAGTGAATGGGGAGATATTTTGCTAAATAAAATTATCCTGCTAGAATAATTGCGTGATGTCTGTACCATCTCAGTGAGCCTTGATGATGTTTTAAGTGTGTGCAGTAAGGTGAATTTAGCGTTTTGTGATGCGGGGATGAGAAACTTTTAAAAAAGGCTAGCGTTTTGAAATGAAAACTGTATTCGGATTAATGTAGACGTAGCCTGAGAGCGCAATAGTGTGTGTAACCTTAGTGCCTGGGACACTCAAACTTACTCTATTGGAAATGTAGTGCATCAAATTAACCTAACCTGCATGCCATTGGAAACCCAGCCTGCAAACCCCATACAGAAAGGCCTCTTGGTTCAGCTGGAATATGAACCAGTCAATAATAAATCAATGAATGTATTTATGCAGGGTTTCTTTCTCTCATTCCATTTACTTTTCTGCATTTGCCAGACACTTTTATCCAAATTGACTTGCATTGTTTTCTATATATACATTTTATCAGTTCATGTATTCCCTGGGAATCAAACCAATGGCTTTGCCTTTGATAGTGTCATGCCCTACTGTTTGAGCTGCAAGAACTCCACAAATAACCTTTTTTCCTCTATCAAAACAAACCCGAGACACATTTTTTTTTATCACAATTCAACAGGTAAAATTACTGTCCTAAAGTCTTGTGGTTCTTACCCTGGAATGCTGGTGTCTGATTTCCAGCTGCGGCCAAAGGAAATGTCATCAGATGCGAGTTCTCCACTGGGCAGAGCTTTGTCGTCCGCAGGATTACCATTGAAATTTCCACACATTCCACACAGAGATCCATAGAATCTCTCGCTCACTCTGACTAGAAGGCTGCTATGTCCATCAAAATGGACAATTAATTCATTGAATGCATTTAGAATTACAAATCCCTGCTCCTCATGTACCTCTACAAGATCATTGATTTGATAAGCTGGTGTGTCGATAGAATTTCCATTAACCTGGAGGGGAATTAGAACATTTCAACATAAGAAAAGAAAGAAAGTAATAGAAGATTATTTTTACTGACGTTATTTAAAGTGTAACTTACTTTAACTTTCCTGTTCTGTCCAATAGTGATGTTTGTCAGTTGTCCATGCTGAGACAACCAAACATCGACTGCAGACACAAATGACACCACCATGTTCCCCCGGTGCCTGTTGGTGGCCACCACACGGAACTCCAGATCACCGTTTGTAACATTACCGCAGGTCTGGGCAATCTCATACGAACACGTTCCCTGGTAGGATTGACACAGTACACATAGACTTCATTATTACTTTGACTTCCCTAACAGAAATATCTTCCTATACATTGCATACATTTATAAATCAAATAATCTTCATATATTTTTGAAATACATTTGCAGTCAAACTTGTTGACATATTCTAAGACCAATAATGCTCCTTTGAAAAAAACTTGACTGTTGACTCAGTTGTTCCCCATTAGTGGGACACAAAACAACAGTTAAAAGGATAGTTCACCCAAAAATGAAAATTACCACACAATTTACTCACCCTCAAGCCATCCTAGATGTATATGACTGTATTACGACTCGTTTTTTCAGATGAATACAATCAGAATTATATTAAAATATGTCCTGGCTCTTCCAAGAATTATAATGGCAGCCCAAAATTTGAAGCCCAAAAAGTGTGTCCATCAATTATAAAAGTATTCCACGGGTCTGGGGGTTAATAAAGGCCTTCTGAAGTGAATCGATGGGTTTGTGTAGAAAAATATCCATATTTAACAAGTTATAAAGTAAAATATCTAGCTTCAGGTGGACCGCCTTCCATATACTGTACAACTTACGGAAAAGCGTAACTGGTGCGGCGATGACGTTGGATGTCGTTGGATGTAGTGTAAGTGTTTTAAACTGCGAGAGGTGCTATACTTTCTTCGTAAATTGAAAACTGAAGTCGGTTATAAAAGGAGAAAAAGAATATAAGTGAAATCTTGGCTGAGAAGACGTTTTAAAAGCGGTTTATACTTTGCTGTGTGAGTTTTCGTGACGAGTTTGTGGCTGACATGTTTCAGCTGTAAAAGCACGCCACATCTGGTTGGTAAAGTCTGCTCACTCCCATTGGCCATTGCGGGTATCCCGTCGGAGGGAGCCTGATCAAGAGTTGTAAATGTCAAACATTTTTGATATTTACAATTTGGGATTGGGGAGGTTCTGACTCGATCAGTAAAATAATCATAATGACACCACAAAATTGAGGATTGTTTTGAACAAAAAATTTGGATGCAACAAACATTGGGGGTGCAAATTGGGCCCAAAATCGGGGCTTAAAAAGTCTGTGGCCAGCATTAGCCCTTAGTTCCTCTCAGTTATTTGTTCAGTCTTGTTAATATTTTTGCATACTTGCCTTGTTGGTTTTCTCCTGTATATTCCCCTGGATTATTAAAATGATTCATTCTGATTTGTGTATGTTTATCTACACATAACATTTACCAGTTCATACCTGAAAGTGGGCCACAGCCCCATCAAAGGTGATGTAGTGGGGGTCGCCCCAGACTGTGCACGTGGACATTGGACTGTAGCAGTCACGATGTCCATTTCTGACCGCACACTCCATGGCTGCTGGGCAGGAAGATGCAGTGCAGCGCAGATCATTCGGAGCAAAACACTGACAACGGTGGGAACATGTTGAATCCCAGAACTGTTCACCAATCTACAAAAATAAAAAATCACAACAAACTTTACATTTCCATAACAGAACATCAGTGAGTATTTTTACATTAAAAAAATCATGGGAACACCATGTAGTTTTTAGAAGTAAATGCAATATATATGGCATATATCGGAGTACTATGTTGTAACCATCTTTGTACTATGGCACCACCAGAGTTTTTATTTAAATGTTGGAGATGATGTATGTTGCCATAAAATGCTATGGATATGCTTCCCCTTATCCACTGCCAAATATAATAAGTCTTAAAACTAGACATAAAAACATAATGTTTTAATCCTCACATGAAAGTAGAATCCATCATACAAGCAGCCACATTGTTCCACATGTACACAGAGTCCTCCACTCCTCACAAATCCCGCATCACAGAAACAACCTTCTGAGCATGTGTGTTCACAACTAGCATCTATGCTGCTGGCGCATGTGTGACCACAGTCTGTGCCACACACCTCATAATGACTGTTTGGGGTGTTTGATGAGCAGTTCATTACTGGAAATGCAACAACAAAATGCATTTAGTGTATATGAAACATAAATTGTATTAATAATATGTACAATATTAAATATTTGAGATTAAATGAAAACACCTTGAATAAGGAAAATAAATTAAAATGTAGTTTAATTGCACTGGTCTTTTTAATATCTCAGCCACACCTCGAGTCACTTACCACAGGATGCACGTTCTCTCCAGGGGTAGACCATGGCATTTACAGATTGACAAGCACTCACATAGGATTGGATAGAGCGACACAAGACATCATTATGGTTCCCAGAAATGCACACATCAAACACACAGTTATCAAAATAGGCCTGTGGATCTACAGAACCATGGCAGAAGCTAAAGGGACCCTGATTGTCTCTGATGATCCCACACAAGGCTTGTGAGATCAGAGTTGTGCTCTCATCTTGGCAATGGCCAGAACCATCCCCATGGCCATTTCTGCATGACAAGTCCTCCTCAACCATCCATTCTGCACCAAACTGATCTATTGAAGGAGCCAGAGCACCTGAAGGAGTGAGGAAGTCATCCTCCGTATGGCCGTTAAAGTTGCCACAGATGCCACACGTAACTCCACTGTAGTTGGCTGGCACAACAATGTTTACCTGCCAGGAGCCACCATAACTGACACTGAAACCAAAGTCAGTCGAGACATAGACAAACTGTCCTGTGGAGTAGACAGATACCCGACCAGAGTCAAGATAGACAGGGAGGTTTCTGGTCTCATCATCAACCTAATTGAAGAAAAAGAGGAGCTTATAGGAGTTTATAAAAACATTCTTATTATTAATTACAACAATGTTTTTCATATCACATATACTCAATGCCAATGGCAAATTAAAGTGATTGGGACTTGCATACCTTAACAGCAGAGTAACTGTTCATGCCCTGTGACATGTGCACAAGGTGCCCAGAGACATTGACAAATACTTCAACAGTTATTGACACAGGCCATCCATTCCATGCTTCATTTCTTGCTTCCACATTGAAGTGTGGAAGTCCACGAGTATCATTACATACTGTGGCCAGCACATATCGGCATGTGCCTTGAAAGTCAAAGTAGGTTCTATCAAAAGAGATATAGTGGGGATCTCCAGAAGCATAACAGTTACCATGTGGATGAGGATGGCAGCCATACTCCCCCTCCACCACACGGCAGATTTCCTGTTCACTGCAAGATGATGGCGTACAACGGACGTTACCAGTGATTCCATTACAGACACACAGGAACTGGCACTCTTCACCATGCCAGAACTGCTCTCCAGGCTGCCGATAACGGCCATGATAGTGGCAGCCGCAGCCAGTGGGGGGAACACAGCGATCTCCATCCAGCACTAGTCCATCATTGCACTGGCATCCCCCCTGGCATGGCAGAGTGCACTGGAAGGGAAATGAGAGGCTAGGGCAGGACGCAGGACAGGATGTGCCACACAGCTCAAAATGGGTATTTGCTGGACAGTTGGGATCTGGGATAATTAAGACAAAACGGGATGGAAAAGATAATGAATTATCAGCATTTTGAAGAAGCTATATACTTTTATTTCTGAAAATCTTATCACATCACAAGATACTAACCACAGTGGGTGACACTCCTCCACTCTCCAACTGCAATGCCATTCTGTTGGCAGTGCAGTGTATACCCTCGCAGGGCTTCACATAGAGCCTCCCTTGCACCCTCTGTCTGCTGTAGCATCTGAATGCAATCTTCAATCCGCTGCCAAGGGTCTAGTGTTCTGCTGCACTCTGCAAATGGTCCATCATTCACTGCCATGATGCTGCAGAGCTCTCTGAACTCACTCCTGTTCTGATAAAGTCCTGGTTCCCAAATGTCAGCTGGGTCCTCACATTGGGCTGACAGGGATCCGTCACGCCAGCTATCTGCAAATAGCTGGGAGTCATCCAGCAGGACACCATTTGGGCTGTAGAATTCATCATTAATGTTTCCATTCAAGTTCCCACACAGACCTCCAAGTGTACCATTGTATGTGGTTGGAGCTGTGATTCGGACAATGTGTGGCCAGTCAGCTCTAACAGTCACTCCAAAGTTCGTCTCTAAAACAAAACCTCTCACACTACTGTGATAGATGCGGATCTGACTGGAACCAACACTGATGGGTAGGCCAACCATCTGTCCATCCACCTGAGGAGAATATAAAAGTTCATTGATTGGTAACACTTGAAAATAAAGTTCCATTATTTAATGTTTGTTAATACATTTAATAACATTAACTACTATGAGCAATATATTTGTTACAGTTTTTATTAATCTTTGTTAAGCTTAGTTAATAAAAATACAACTGTTTGTTTTTAGTTTGTTAGCTCAGGTTCATTAAATAATATTAGCAGATAAAACTTTAGATTTGAACAATATTAGTAAATGCTGAAATGAAAGGATTGGTTTACTTCAAAATGAAAATTTCCTGATAATTTACTCACCCCCATCTTATCCAAGATGTCCATGTCTTTCTTTCTTCAGCTGAAAATAAATTAAGTTTTTTGAGGAAAACATTCCAGGATTTTTCTCCACGTAATGGACTTCAAAGGCAGCAACGGATTGAAGGTCCAAATCAATGCAGTTTCAAAGGAAGGGCTTCAGAGGCTCTGCACGATCCCAGCCGAGAAATAGTGTCTTATATAGCGAAGCGATCGGTCGATCGATTGACTTCAGGTTGTGCTTCTTCACGAAATATGACGTCATCACGTTGGAAAGGTCACGTCAGTGACGTAGGTGGAAGTACCGACCCAGTGCCGAAAAAATCTCATGTTCTCCTCCAACTTTAAAATTGTCAGACATTGTTGTTTTACCTTTATTTACCTTATTTTACTTCCACATACGTCACGGGCCTGACCTTTCCGATGTGATGATGTCATACGTTGTGCAAATGCAGAACAAGTTCAGCATTTGTGGTTAAAAAGTATATATATATATATATATATATATATATATATATATATATATATATATATATATATATATATATATATATATATATATATATATATATATATAAATGACCAATGGTTTCATTAGATAAGACCCTATTTCTCGGCTGGGATCGTGCAGAGCCCTCTGAAGGCCTTCAAAGCATTGGAGCAAAATTCTAGAATGTTTTCCTCAAAAAACTTCTTTTTTTTTTCGACTGAAGGAAGAAAAAAAAACATGAACATCTTTGATGAGATGCGGTTGAGTAAATTATTAGGAAATGTTCATTTTGAAGTGAACTAATCCTTAAACTAACTACATTCATAAATGCTTTCGAAGTATTTTTCATTGTTAGTTCATGTTAACTATTTAATTAACTAATGTTAAAAAAAAATAACTTATTGTAGTGTTACCAATTAATATAGCATATGAGTTTGAAATAATATAGTTAAATTGTTTTTAATACAACAATAATACTTTTATAGCATATGAGTTTGAAATTATATAGTTAAACTGCTACAAATAAATGAAAAGCTAAGATGATTTAGCTAACCTGTACATTGCTACCTTCTCCCAATTCAATGGAAACATGAGTTCCTCCTGCCTCAAAATTTAGGAACCTGGAAAAGTCTTGAAGGCCTCTGGGTACTTTCTCCACTGTCAAAACAAAGTATGGCAGTTGGGATTGCCCCATTACTCTTGCAAGGGTCAGTCCACAAGCTCCTGGGTATCTGAAAGTTTGTCCATCAAATGTATGGTAGGAACCCAGGCCTTCAACCGAACAGGTAGCATAACTAATGGGTCTGCAGCCCCTCACACCGTTATGGAGTCCACACACCTCTGCTGGACCACACTGGTGATGATAACAGACCATTGACCTGTTACTGCAAACACATTGTCTCCCACAGTCCTCATCCAAAACTACTGATTGTCCCTCAGAGTAATAGAAGCCCTCAAATGTGCAGCCACAGTTCACTTGAGGCACACATTGTCCAGCACTGAGGACGTACCCATCATTACACATACAGCTCTCCTGATTGGGCAATGGACAATTTATTGGGGCAGATGGGTTGCTGCAAGTTGCAGGACAGCTTGTTCCATGAGACTCAAAATGACTGTGACTCTCAGGGCATATGATTTCTGGAAATGGAGGGCAGAAATAAGAAAATGGGTCAAACTCTGCATCTTGCACAAATATTTCAGTTATATACTGAAATGCTAAACTTACTTGTAATAAAAAAATAACAAGGCACTTACCACAAAATTCTGGTTGTCTCCACTGTCTTAGTTGTACACCCTGTTGTTGGCATTGAGCAGAATACACACTGAGAGCCTGGCACAGAATAGGCTGGTACCCTCCTCCTAAGCAAAGATCATAGACACAGTTTTCTATGTAGGTCTGTGGTGAAAACACAGAGTGACAAGATGCAAAAGGCCCTAAAACATTTCCTAGGATTCCACAGTGGTTTGTGTCACTGTAAAGGCTCATTTCACTGCTGGTACAAACTGCACAAGCGAGACCTGTGCATCTGACATCATGGCATTCAGGATCTGTGTCCCCCTCTACCTTCCAAGAGTTGGCAAAGTCAACATCGGAGCTCAAGATCTCCCCGGAGACTGAACGGAAGTCATCTTCAGGGTGTAGGTTATAGTTCCCACACAGACCACATGTGGCATTCTGGTAGTCATAAGGTACAGAGATGGTAACATAGCTGTATGCATCATAGGTCACTAGGAGACCAAAATCTGTGCTGATGGCCAAGGAAAAACCTGACTGATAGACTTGGATGGAGCCATTGTTGAGGGTGAATGGTGTTGCTATAAAGGTCCCGTTAACCTTGACAATGTTGAAAAAAATAAATAAATTAGTAATATGGATGGATGGCTGAACTGAAATCAACATTACAGTAATACAGTGATAATTACCTTTGCCTCATAATTGTGATCTTTGACCAATTCAATTTCTTCGTTATAGACAAATACTCTGACCATCCGAGTCCATGACACATGTGTACTCCCCCTATGCTCATTTTTGCCCTCAATGCGATAGTATGGTAAACCATTTCCACAAGCCTAAACAATGATACAAATTCAGAATCAGTAAAAGACTGTACAATCTCTTCTACAATAAATAGAAAGTCAGCAACATTACCATCATTACTAACCTCAGACAAAACATACGTGCAGGTTCCTTGAAAGTGAAATATCTGATTGTCAAAGGTGTAGTAGTGAGGATCACCGGAGATGGTGCATGTTTGTCTCTGAATGTTCTGACAAGAGTATTGGAAAGCTGCTGGACGACAAGCTTGGGAATAAGTGCAGGGCTCAAAGCTGCACTGGATGCCTCTTCTGGTACAGGTGCATCTCTGCTGACAGGTGGCATCATTCCAGAAGGAATCTCCCAGCTGCACTGGAAAACCTATAACAAAGAGTTTATGAATATACATATAAAAAATAATTTGTGTAATTTCTACATGATATAATCACATTTGAATAGGTCATTCATAGTCTTCCAGCAAATAGCAAATACTGCATACAGTCAGGAAAACACTGTTACCATTCAATTGACAACCCCGTGTTCCATGATCTGTTCTGAAGGCCCATCTGCCTGGCACATTGATATTACTGCTGTTTGGCAGGCTTGTGATGCCATTCTGGAGTGATCCAGTAATTGAGAAATGGTGACTTGAGTCAATGGTGTCATAACCAGCCTAATGATAAGAAAGACATCCAAATGTCTGATTAGTTAGTCATAAACAATTCAACACATCTTAACAATCTGTCATCTTGTGCATACCTGTACATATCGTTGCGTTGAAGCGATTGCACCATAGTTCATTACAACAAATGAGAGATGGCCATTTGAAATCAAAACCACTTGGAAAGATGTTTCCTGAAAAAAATTTAAATAAAATAATAATCAAATTCTGAGTTAAGCGAAGCAATAAAATGTAGTAAACTCGTTTCTATTTTTCAAACTGGGCTACTTACTGTTCCTGAATTGGAGAAGTATGCAACTCTATCCCATGTTGCAACAAAGACCCATGAAGCAGAGAAACTCAAGTCAGGGAAGTATTGGTTTATGTCTTGGGTCGCCTGTGTAAGGACATTACCAGAGGTGTACTGTTGATATGAGATAACACCATTCCAGCGGTTGTCAATATCTATCCAGAAAGGAGCAATGAGGTCTTTCCCTCCATAAGCTGGGAACTGGTTTGGACTGTAGCTGTGCCATGCCCCATCAAAAGTCAAGTGTCCATTGTTGTTAACCTATGTTAAATAAAAGAGGACTGATTACCATGTGCAGGATTCTTATAAAATATGCAAAATTGTTTATAACAGTAATTTAAACTGCAGTGAACTGTCATTTTTTCATTAACTTTTTCTCCAAGAGTACAATGTTTATAGACAAAGGTTTTAGACACTCATAATCCAATATCCTCTCATATCAGATTGACTTACATAAATTTGGTTGTATGTTTGCCCAAAAAATATGAATGGCTGCTGGAGGTATATAACGGATGAACTCCCATCATCACTGCGTCCATTCACTGAATCTCCAGCTCCAAATGGATAAAATCGGCTTGTAAAATTGATGCTTTTGTCTGAAGAAAAAAAAACAGTATTGAAAATGTATTAATTATATCATAGACAATTTAATTTACCTTAGTGTCCCCATCATAATATTTGTATTCTCTGCATAATGAAATGCATATGATACAGCACTGTGGCCATATATAAGCATGGCTGTGATTACCTTTGACCTTGTGCCTATGGCTGAATCACCTTAATATAATTTATAATATAATAGCCTATATGCCTTTACAAATTATTTTAAATTATTTACATGCATTACAAACACATAACATGGATATGATTTGCTCATTATACATTAAAGAGTTACTTCAGCGATTTAGCATTGTATCAGTAGAAACCCGGTAGTATATTCAAATTATGGTACTTTCATATCCCCCTGAGACGAGAGAATTATGCATTTTATTTCTGGAAAAAAATCCTCTGATGACGCAAATATCGTCATTTTGTGTCATCTGAGATTTTTTTGGCCAGAGGCTAAAAACTACAGCCAGAAGAAGGAGTTAGTTCCGCATGTAATCAACCCGCCCACAGGGGAGAGATCTCACTCACAGAATGCAAATGCGCACGGCCGCTCGGATCGGGCATTAATAACGGAACGGTGCGGAGCAATCTGAGTGTTTCAACTTTTCAGTGAATTCCTATGAAAGTTTAGCTTCCATATGCAATCTGAAAACTTTTCATTGAATTTTTATGAAAGTTAAACTTCCATAGGCATGATCTGATAACGCGCCAGATTGAACACATGCTGAGAATGACAGCCACGCTCACCTCAGCTCTGCTCAGCTCTCGTGATGAATGAAATCTGACTCCTGCAGCGTTTGTCCTGTGACTTTCGTTTGGCTCACTCACACTTTATTGAAAAGATACGTTCAGTTTTTAATTGTAGTGTTTATTCTCTAACTCAGTGGTTCTCAAATGGGGGTACGCGTACCCCTGGGGGTACGTGAAGGCACTCCAGGGGGTACGTGAGATTTTAAAATATAGCCTACATGTATTTAAAAAGTAGCATCCATGTAAAAATCCTTTAAAAATAATTATTTAATAAATATTTCAGGAAAATATAAGTATAAGTTCATAAAATGAATTTTATATTCAGTAGGCTATTCAATTTCATTATCCTAAAAACCCAGAGTCTCCCCCATACCAGGATGGTTTGACCCAACCTGTCATTTTCCGCCTAGTATCCCCTCAGTCACTTGGATCAACGATAGGGTGACCAGACGTCCCCGTTTCCCGGGGACAGTCCCGGTTTTTAATGATCTGTCCCCAACTGGAGTTGTCCCCGGAAATGTCCCCGTTCTACAGCTCATTCCAAACAACCAATATATATAACAAACAATATATTGGAAAAAAGCGGCCAACCAACATACAGCTGCTACGCTGACTCTACTTGGTCGCACGCACGCGCGCCGCCCGCTACTACTTCAACGTACCGAGTCGAGAGTGGACAGAGCGCCATTATATCGTCAAATATCAAAAGAAACCTCGTTGTCGCTTTCAAGGTAGTAACATACTAACTATTTGTTTTTAATTTAAAGTAATATTGTTTATATGTGCTTTATAACAGAGCCTCAACAAGGTGGGGGATTGTTTTGTCCCCAAAAGTTCAGCAGTCACAACGCAGTGATTACCACACATCTGAACTATAACTTAAATATGAAAACCCTAACCCCAAACAATTACACTTGCAACCAATACATGTGCAGAATACATATACTTTCTGCTTAAAATAATCCTAAAATGCTAAATAACAAGACCAATTAAGGATAGTAAGAATAATTCCCAAGCATAAACGTAAAACTTTTGAAGTAAAAAAACTAATTTATATAGTATAAACTTAAATACAATTATAAAATGTTACAATATTTGTTGAATAGTTTTATTTATCATATTTATTTTATTTTTGTAATGTGTTTTTGTTAATTTGTGTTACAATATTGTTTTGAACTGCTTATTTACAATGGTTAGCTTACCATGAACTGTTTTCATTGTTTGTTTGTTTTTTGTTTTTTTATTGTATTAAATCCAGACCAAAAATCCTAATAATCAAACTAAATCATAATACTTAGTAATGTTAATAATAATATACTAATATAATAGGACTCCACACCAACAACAAAAACATTCAAAAATGTAGTGTCCCTGTTTTTTAATTAAAATATAATAACAAATGAGATTTGAGTGGTATTTTGACCACTCAAATAGGACATTTCCCCGTTTTCCATTTCAGAAATATGGTCACTGTTTTCACTACATTAGTTTGAATCACTACATTTTAGTGATGAGAAATATTTCCAATACATTTAGTCATGGATTATTATCATTTAAAATATTTGAAATAGTAAATTTTTTTCAAATGTTTGAATTTTGTGTGTGTTTATCTGTTCCAAAGTTTAATAAATCAGACACTGATAGCACAGTGCTCTGTTTTAAGTCTTTTTTTCCAACCAAAAATGCTTTGCGCTGATTAGGGGGTACTTGGCTGAAAAAATATTTCACAGGGGGTACATCACTGAAAAAATGTTGAGAACCACTGCTCTAACTGAACGAAATGATTGTATAATTATGAAGATCAAAACGACAGTGGAGGCAGTGTAGGGAGTGGCCTCGTAGGGCCGTGAAGCAAGTTCATTCTGGGAGTTGTTGTCTTTCATCCACATGAGACAAAAACTTTGTTGTCTTTTCTCAGTCAAGAAGATACCAAATTCAAAAATAAGTTCACATTTCTACTACATAAATGACCCAGTTAAAATACACATTAATCTTCCAAGCGCTGAAGTGCCCCTTTAATCAATACATTATATTACCAGTCGTAGTCTCCATGGTTGTAGTTTCTGTTGTTGTAGTTTCTGTATTTGTAGATTCTGTTGTTGTCGTTTCTGTTGTTGTAGTTTCGGTTATGGTTGTCTCTGGTGTGACCGTAGTAGTGGAAGTGTTCATGTTGCTTGAATCTGAAATAAATGATAAATATTACATAAAAACAATTATCTCTTACATAAACAATGTGCACATGTAAATATATTTACCTGCACAGTATACCAAACTGCAGGTAGTTGGTCTCACAAACTCATAGACATAATAATCTCCTGGACAGGCTTTGACTTTAATGGGATTGGATTGGAAAAAGCAGCAATTATTGCCCCAGTGACCGCAGACGTCTCGAGTGACCACTCCATCCTCAACTGTTGGATGTCCTCCGTTCAGCCACAGTGGGGCATGAGTGCCACAACTAAACTGTTCAACACATGTGTCTGGCATCTGAACGCTCTGACCCTGAATGAAGAGACGGTACCAGCCGTTCCAGCTGACCGCAGTGTCACACATTATTTGAGAGGAATGTTGATTGTTGGTGGCTCTCCATGGATCATCCAGAACATTGTAGTTGTAGCATGGCTCAACAGGGGGAGCTGTTGTCGTGGAAACATTAGATAGATAGATAGATAGATAGATAGATAGATAGATAGATAGATAGATAGATAGATAGATAGATAGATAGATAGATAGATAGATAGATAGATAGATAGATAGATAGATAGATAGATAGATAGATAGATAGATAGATAGATAGATAGATAGATAGATAGATAGATAGATATTATGTTAAATAAAAATGCATGTCCAAAAAGATGCTCATAAGAGTTTATAAAGGAAGCAAGACGATATTTACCAGTGGTTGTGATTGGTGGAGTAATGGATTCTATGGATGTGATTGTCTCTGTTGTTGTAGAATCTGAGATGGACTGGTTTGAGGCATCTGGTATTAGGAACATTTTATATCAACATCAATCATTAAAAAAAATCCTGAAAAAAAAATGACTGAAGTGCAAATGAGTAAATGTTCACCTGCACAGTAAGCTCCACACACTATTGGCTTGACAAACTCATAAACATAGTAATTTCCTGGACAGGCTTTGATTTTAATAGGGTGGGATGCGTAATTACAGCAGCCACCCCCTGCGGAGAAACAGACCTGACGGGTGACCACTCCATCTTCCAGCTGTGGGTGAGGGCCGTTGAGTGACAGTGGATAATAAGTGCCACACATGCCTTGATTTACACATGATTCTGGCATCTGAGCATTTTGACCATTGTAGAACAGCCTGTACCAGCCATTCCACTGCACATTATAATCACACCTGATATTATAATTGTTATTATTGTAAGAGTTGTCAGTGGCTCTCCAAGGCTCATCCAGACTGGTATAGCTGTAGCAGGGGTCAACACTCGGGGTGGAGAAAGGCACTATTGTGGAAAAAGTACAAAGAGAACATTATATATTGCAGATTAAATACATTTCAAGATAATATGAATACAAATCAATATAATTCATGAAAAGCATGTCAAAAATAAAGATGAATGAATGTACCTGCACAATATACAGGCGCTGGGATTGAAAGAGTCGGTCTGGTAAATTTGTAGACATAATAATTTCCAGGACAAGCTTTGACTTGGATTGGGTTGGATCTGTAGCGACTGCACTGGTCATACTGAGAGCCGTAAATTTCACGAGTAACGACTCCATCTTCCAGCCGAGGATGAGAGTCACCAAGATACAGAGAACTATAACCTCCACATAACATGTAATAAAAACACCATTCAGGCATCTGAGCACTCAAGCCATTCATGAAGAGTCGATACCAGCCATCCCATTCTACACGAGTGTCATCATGATCAGATATGTATCCATTGTAATTCCAGTAATTGAGTGTGCTTCTCCAGTAGTTGTCGAGTATGTTGTAGTTATTGCACGGGTCATCATCTGTTAGTGAGAGATGATGAGATTAAAACAAGAAAAAGTAATAATCATGAGATTCTTAAATCATTCATACGCAATGCAACTGTGTAATAGTGAAAATGTTTAAGCATAAAAATTGCCATTTAAACTGTAACACAAAACCATTTGTATCTATTGAGATCATTTTTAATAACATTTGCATATTCTTTCATATATTATTTACAACTTACTGAAGGTGATGGTGGATCCGGTGAATATATCTGGACTCACAGTGGAAGCTGCCTGTGAAATAGTGCTGACATCTAAAAAGAAGGACATTCATGTCATGACAGAAATAATTTTAAGAAGTTTGAAAGACTTAAAAGAAATGAGAATAGCACAGTACCTGTGCAGTATCCAGCACACCAGATTTGTGGTTTCACAAGTTCATAGACATAGTAATTGCCTGGACACGCTTTCACTCTGATGGGGTTTGGCTTGTATTCACAGCAGCTTCCCCAATGATAACTACCACAGACCTCCCTGATCACCACTCCATCCTCTATCTGAGGGTGAGAATCATTGAGCCACAGGTTGACGTATGTGTTACAGCTGTATGAACTAACACAGGTCTCTGACATCCGGATGTTCATTCCATAGTAGAAGAGCCGGTACCAGCCACTCCAGGAGAAATGTTCATCACAAATGTAATCTCCACTTTCATTGTTGGCTCTCCAGGGACGATCCAGAGACTCATAGTTGTAGCAGGGATCATTGCTGAAAGCATCTGTTATGGAGATTACAAAATAAATATGTTTAATTTCTATAAGTAATACAAGTACTCTAGTAACAGGCAAGTCAGTCTGAACAACAACATCTGCTTTAAGCTTCAAATGTATAAGGTTTTTGTAAGTGAAAATCAAATCCTTTTATCCCTTTAAAACCATGAAATATACAGTGGGTGATTAAAAATGGTGTTTTAATATTAGTGCACACTCATGAATAATGTGATTCCCTTTAAAATTTGATTCTACAGTAGCTGTCGGGTGTACTCTAACATCCTGTGTTACTGTATCATTGATCATCCCATCTGTTACTCCGCCCGTTTCATCTGTTCATCATTACCTCTCATTATCTCATTATCTACATGCATAGCATAAATCCACCTTTCTCTTAATGAGCCTAACGTTTTAGATTATGGGAGGCACTTCAGGGGGTCTTCAAGATACTTGGGTATGTTTAACAGTAAGTAAGCGGATAAACTCAACTTTCGGTTCCAAAAATGGAGGGGCGTTTCAGGGTATGTGAGTAGCCATAGCAACTTACTCTTTGATCATATCTGGCTCCGGAGCAGCTCATGTTCAGGTGTTAGTTTGCTTTAGAGGTATTCAGATGCATGTTATATAATTAATGTAGTTATATTAATATATATAGTTACAGTTATTTAATACACAAAATGATTAATTAATTCTAAAGCACTATTACAACAAGGCAATGTTTAAATGTTAATTCAATTCAAACATTTTTTTTATTTTTTGTCATTTCACACGTCTGCATTTAATTAGTTAGCATCAAACAAATAATATAATCCTTATTCTCAGTGAACACAGATTACTTATTAAACGAAAATATTGAAAATAATGACTGCACATCCACCAAATAGTGATGTGCACTAAGTAGGTTATGTAAATTGGAATTAAACAATAGAAGAAGAAGGAAGCAGTATGGCGCCATTTTTCTTAGCGTCCGTTTTCATGGTGATTCGTCGATTTGTCGCTCTGTTGAGAATGTCTTGAGTGTTCACCATGAACATACTCTGTGTTGAGAGAACATACTCTTATTCTCCCTTCATGTGCTCTCGAAATTATTATAACTTGTGAATAGTGTCAACGCAGTATCTGAGGAATACTTGGCTATTTTGTTCTCTGTTGTTTTGCTTTATTTCCAGATGTTGGACTCAACCGTGGATTCCCTCTTACGTCATACTCTGGGTTCTTCGGGTTACTAGAGCTCTTACACACATAATCACTCTTCAGAAACAGCGATTTCATTCTCTTCACAAACTAAAGCAAGTAAAATATGCAACTCTAAAGAATGTGAGGAAGTGAACACGTAGGCTACATGTTTGGCAGCAAGCCAGCCAGGTACCCAGTTTGTTTCAGTGCGCGCGTGAATGAACACCACCTCACATGATATTGTGCAGGTCCTACATATAAATAAATCCACACAAATTTTAGAAAAAAAGCCTGCACTTAACACAAATTGAAAATGTATCTAAAAAAAAAAATTGGGCTTGAAAATGTAATGCCTCGTCAGATGACGTTTATTACTTTTTAATACTTTTTAATGCCCTTAACTTTGGCTAATTTAATTTACTACCTTTTACAACCCCGCGGACACCCTGGTGAGTCTGTGAGTGAGTGAGTGAGTGAGTGAGTGAGTGAGAGAGTGAGAGTGTGTGATGTGAGTGTGTGAGTGAGTGAGTGAGT
>NC_137113.1:5358269-5368269 GCF_949357685.1 Gobio gobio | reverse complement strand
CACGTAGATTATAACCGACATCTGTAGCTTGTCAGATGCAATTAAATGGATGGAAATAAAATGCCCCATCACAATGCATAATGACGCACAATGGCTGATCTTGCGCTCTTAGAAGATGTCGCAAATGGAAGGAGTCGGAGTGAACGCATCTTCAGACAGCAAGAAGACTTGCTGGCAAACGAGGACACACTCAGGCGATGGTGCGCTAGACGATTTTTTGCCTCGACTTTGATGTCCGACCATTTCTTTTTTATTTCGGCCACGGTCCGAGGTTGTGAGGCTACAGCATTCACGGCGTCTGCAACCTTTTGCCACTCAAGTGCCTTTTTGTCATTAGTAGCCTAATGCCCACACTGTGCCCTCCAAAACAACATTTTTCTCATCTTTTCCACCTTGCCAACGATAACTTCTACTTCACATTGAGTGAGGTTACGTTTTTTTAGTTTTCAAATGTGGCAAATTTGTTTGCCATGATTTCCTCTCTGTGTTTGCCATGATTTCGCAATCGATGAATATTAACTTGGGGGCGTTTCGCGGACTATTTATGGGCAACTATGGGCGTGACATGAAGCCGCAAAAGCTGCGCTACATTTAGAATTGATTGTGATTTATTAAGGGAAATCTGCGTAGGACGTGCGTGCGCACGGTTTTATAAATCCGAATATTTCTGTGCGTACGCACGTCCTATGTTTCATCCGTACGCCACTTCTGACGCAAATCCTACGCAAAGTTTTATAAATGAGGCCCCTGAACACTCCAGGCAGCTGCTCAGACACAAGCAGGTCAAGAAAAGGCCTGAAACACTGTTCGCTGAACAACATCACAGTGTCATGACCAACCTGCTCTTCTACACTGAACACAGCCCGCTATGGCACACTGCCTTCTGTCAACATTTCCCCTTTACCAAGAAAAGAGGCATCTGTAAAGGCAGACAGATCTTAGCATTCGAAGATGCTGAAAAAAATGCTGAAACAAGATTTTTAACCCTGAACTTGTACCAAAATGGCACTGTCATGGTCCAGGGATCAGAGTCTGCTCTCAAAGTCTTCATTGAGGATTTTGATCTAATAAGAACAATGGCACTGTCTGATGAAGATGACATCTAGGACATGAACACCAATGCCTCTCCTGGAAGATCAGTCCAAAAGATGAAAATGGCTTCAGCAACTATTATTCCATGTCCAATGTCAAGAACGAAAGACAATTTTTCACTCCTGGAGGTAGAAGTAGTGGAGCTAAAAGAGCTGATACTGTCCCACCTGAAAGACAATGACATGGAACAGCGGACAAACAACATAAAGAACTTAAGACAAGAGGTTGAATGTCTTCGAAGACACAGAGAAGAGATATCAAGGGAACTTCAGCTAAATAAAGATGAACTGAGTGAAGTTAAAGCAACGCTAGGAAGACAACTAGCAGAAGTTAGAACAGAAATGCAGGAGGATTTCTCTGCCTTGAAGTCAGTACTCCACAGCAAAGATAAACTCATCAATGATCTGAGAGAAAAACTCAGTTCTGTGTCAGCAGCACCCAAAGTGTCTTCTGCTAAACCCTTGATACATCCAGAGATGCTCATGGAAAATGCTCAACCTGAGCAGCTACCAGAGGAAGAAGAGTGTCACTGCTCGCCTGATCCAGCAGCCCAGATCCACAGATCCGCAGCAGAGGACACGAGAGAAACACACGCACTCATCCTGACCGACTCAAATGGGAAATACATCAGTGAGAAACTTTTACTCCCAAATATGAGAGTCAAGAAAATCTGGTGCCCAAACACAAGATGCGCTTTTCAGATCCTGTCTGAGAGAGACCCATATGATAATTATAAGCACATCATCATTCACACAGGGACAAACGATCTAAGGGCCATGAAGGGCCGTGTGGCTCCTGTGATCAGAGAGGTGGCAATCAGAGCCACACAACGCTTCCCAGAGGCTAAAATAACCCTGTCTACACTACTGCCACGCTCTGATGTGCCATTCCACGTGATCCATGGAAATAATGTGGAGCTCTCCAGAAGCTGCGCACTTATTCCTAATGTTCATCTCACCCATCACAAAGACATACAACCCCATCATATGTATGACCATGTACATCTCGAACAAACAAAGAGTGAAAGTCTTCGCCAGAGTGCTGAAAAGCACAGCCCTTGGAAACACACCAAGAAACAGCAGAAACACTAATCAAAAGAGAAGCTCTCAGCCACCAAGAACCCTCCGTCCTCCAGCAGAGCCCAGACCGGCCACAGGACCTCCATCACAACACCAGAGCTACACAACGCCAAGAACCCTCCGTCCTCCAGCAGAGCCCAGACCGGCCACAGGACCTCCATCACAACACCAGAGCTACACAACGCCAAGAACCCTCCGTCCTCCAGCAGAGCCCAGACCGGCCACAGGACCTCCATCACAACACCAGAGCTACACAACGCCACGAACCCTCCGTCCTCCAGCAGAGCCCAGACCGGCCACAGGACCTCCATCACAACACCAGAGCTACACAACGCCAAGAACCCTCCGTCCTCCAGCAGAGCCCAGACCGGCCACAGGACCTCCATCACAACACCAGAGCTACACAACGCCAAGAACCCTCCGTCCTCCAGCAGAGCCCAGACCGGCCACAGGACCTCCATCACAACACCAGAGCTACACAACGCCAAGAACCCTCCGTCCTCCAGCAGAGCCCAGACCGGCCACAGGACCTCCATCACAACACCAGAGCTACACAACGCCACGAACCCTCCGTCCTCCAGCAGAGCCCAGACCGGCCACAGGACCTCCATCACAACACCAGAGCTACACAACGCCACGAACCCTCCGTCCTCCAGCAGAGCCCAGACCGGCCACAGGACCTCCATCACAACACCAGAGCTACACAACGCCAAGAACCCTCCGTCCTCCAGCAGAGCCCAGACCGGCCACAGGACCTCCATCACAACACCAGAGCTACACAACGCCAAGAACCCTCCGTCCTCCAGCAGAGCCCAGACCGGCCACAGGACCTCCATCACAACACCAGAGCTACACAACGCCACGAACCCTCCGTCCTCCAGCAGAGCCCAGACCGGCCACAGGACCTCCATCACAACACCAGAGCTACACAACGCCACGAACCCTCCGTCCTCCAGCAGAGCCCAGACCGGCCACAGGACCTCCATCACAACACCAGAGCTACACAACGCCAAGAACCCTCCGTCCTCCAGCAGAGCCCAGACCGGCCACAGGACCTCCATCACAACACCAGAGCTACACAACGCCAAGAACCCTCCGTCCTCCAGCAGAGCCCAGACCGGCCACAGGACCTCCATCACAACACCAGAGCTACACAACGCCACGAACCCTCCGTCCTCCAGCAGAGCCCAGACCGGCCACAGGACCTCCATCACAACACCAGAGCTACACAACGCCACGAACCCTCCGTCCTCCAGCAGAGCCCAGACCGGCCACAGGACCTCCATCACAACACCAGAGCTACACAACGCCACGAACCCTCCGTCCTCCAGCAGAGCCCAGACCGGCCACAGGACCTCCATCACAACACCAGAGCTACACAACGCCAAGAACCCTCCGTCCTCCAGCAGAGCCCAGACCGGCCACAGGACCTCCATCACAACACCAGAGCTACACAACGCCAAGAACCCTCCGTCCTCCAGCAGAGCCCAGACCGGCCACAGGACCTCCATCACAACACCAGAGCTATGCAGTGGCAGTTCAACAACCACAAAACCCTGCGGCCGCTGAACTCAACCAGATAAGACATCTGCTGAACATTGTCTGCTCTAGACTGAGGACATAACCTGCACACACACACACACACACGCACTACAAAACTATCCATGAAATCTTTTAAAATCAGTTGTTGGAACATACAGGGTCTGCACTCTTCTACTTTTGGTAACAAGACGGCAGACCAAGACTTGCTCAGCAGTGTCACAGATATGGACATCTGTATCTTTCATGAGACGTGGTGTCGCAGTAATGACACATTACATTGTCCAATAGGATACAAGGAAATTGTTGTTCCTTCTTTAAAAAATCCTAAAATTAAATGTGGTCGTGACTCAGGTGGAATACTTATATGGCACAAAGACAATCTGAAACATTCAATTAAAATTGTTAAAATTGAAAAATCATCTATTTGGCTTGAAGTGAAATCCGTCATATCACAGTGTAACCTTTACCTCTGTGCCGTCTATATTCCACCTCACGACTCTCCGTATTACGAAGAGCAAAGCTTTCCAAGGCTACAGACTGACATCTTACACTTTCAGTCCAGAGGAAAATCCTCATATGCGGCGATTTAAACGGCAGGACAGGGAGAGAAATTGATTATGTAAATATTGTAGATAATGACCACATCCTCAATGACACCACGTTTCATTGCTCATCAAATATCTCACCAAGAAACAGCTATGATAGTTCAGTCAACATGAATGGAAAACAAATGCTAAAGCTGTGTAAAGGGTTAGGGCTGTACATCATCAATGGCAGAACTAGAGGAGATACACTAGGCAGATTTACGTACTGCTCCAGATTAGGAACCAGTGTGGTTGATTATTCAATAACAGATATTGATCCAAACTTTATTAATGCCTTCACAGTCAGACCTCAGCTTCCGATTTCCGATCACTACCAAACTGTGCTTTATCTGAAACCACCACGGGAAAGGACCAAAACATCTCCCCTCCAATCTGAAAAACTGTTCCCTTTGAAACCTAAACTCAAGTGGACTCAACCCAGCTCCGACCAATTCAAAGAAAACATGAACAGCCCTACTATACTAAAAATGCTAGATGGCTTTATGTCCACTGAGTTCACTTTAGATGGTAATGGGATAAATCTAGCAACAAAAAACTTAAA
Source organism: Gobio gobio (assembly GCF_949357685.1). Lineage (NCBI taxonomy): Eukaryota > Metazoa > Chordata > Actinopteri > Cypriniformes > Gobionidae > Gobio > Gobio gobio. The sequence goes on along the minus strand of NC_137113.1, from coordinate 5,363,410 downwards.
TTATATATTCAAAACATTGGCGACTCTATCTAACATTAAACAGCAAAACAATCATAAAACAAATCAGCAGAGAGTGAGAAAGGATGTGTGGTTTGATGATGAATGTGTAGGTCTCAGAAAAGAGCTGAGGAGACTTTCCAACCGAAAGCACAGCGACCCATCCAGCCAGACATTACGCCTTTCTTATTCAGACTGTCTGAAGAATTACAAAAGACTACTGTGGAATAAAACAGAGAAATATTTGAACGCCAAAATTGATGAAATTGATAAAGCAGTAGATCAAAACACTTTCTGGAACTTATATAAAAAACTTGATAAACCCAAATTAGAGACATCGCTCCAGAATGGCTCAATCTGGAAATCTTTCTTTGAAAACCTTTATCAAACAATTGAACCAGCTGACCTTAACCAGCCTCAGATTAAAATCAAGGAAAAACTAGAAGACTTGGAGAAAACTATTAAAAATTATCAAAATCCATTAGATAAATTTATAACAATATCTGAAATATTAGAACATATAAAAATCTCAAATTAAAGAAAGCATGCGGACAAGACAACATTAATAATGAAATGCTTAAACTCAGCAGTCCCAGCATGATTCAAGCTCTAGCCAAACTATTTAATCTGGTTTTATGGTCCGGTCACTTCCCTGAGATCTGGTCTGAAGGACTGATCACCCCCATATTTAAAAAAAGGTGACCGCTTCGACCCCAATAACTACCGTGGCATCTGTGTGGGCAGTGCTTTAGGAAAACTGTTCTGCAGTCTCATAAACAGCCGCATTGTCTCACACATCACTACACACAACATTTTAAATAAAGCACAAATTGGCTTTTTACCAAAACACTGCACATCTGACCACATCTATTCTCTTCACACTCTAATCAACAAAAACATCAAAGACAAACAAAGAAAAATATTTGCATGTTTTGTAGACTTTAAAAAAGCTTTCGACTCAATTTGGCATGATGGTTTATTATACAAACTCCTACAAATTGGCATTGGCGGAAAAACATTTGATATTGTGCAATCCCTTTACACCAACAGTAAAAGTGCGGTGAAAATCAACCACCACAGAACCGCGTTTTTCCAGCAGGGACGTGGAGTGAGGCAGGGATGCAGTCTGAGTCCAACTCTATTTAACATCTATATTAATGATCTGGCATCAATGCTGGAGCGCTCTACTGTCCCCGGCCTCACTCTACAGTCCGACCACACAGAGGTCAGAGGTCACTCTACTGTCCCTGACCACACAGAGGTCAGATGTCTGCTGTACGCGGATGACCTGGTCCTGCTGTCCCGCACAACTGCTGGCCTTCAGCAGAGCCTGGCCCTGCTGGAACAGTACTGTCACGAGTGGGCCCTGACAGTCAATCTGGACAAAACCAGAGTCATGGTGTTCCAGAAGAAGGCCAGATCTCAGGCACACAAACACCCGTTCACTTATAAATGCCAGGTCCTCCAGCACAGCACGATCTACAGCTATCTGGGCATCGACATCAGCGCTTCGGGAGGCTTTGGTCTGGCTGTCAAAACACTGAGCAAAAAAGGCTCGGAGGGCTTTCTATGCTATAAAGTCACGATGCGGTCACTTAAAAATACCCATAAAAACTTGGATAAAATTATATAATTCAATAATAAAACCAATTCTTTTATATGGATGTGAAATTTGGGGATCAGTACTGAATTTAAAAAAATGGGATAAAACTTCAATAGAAAAACTACAATTGGAAATTACCAAAAACATTTTAGGGGTCCACAGAAGCACGTCCAACGCCACCTGCAGGGCTGAATTAGGCCTGTACCCGCTGGACATTGAGATCCAGAAGAGATGTGTCCAGTTCTGGCATCACCTCCATCAGTCTGATCCAGAGTCAGTCCAATATAATGCCCTCCTCGCCAATGAAACCTCAGCAGAGTCTCATCCTCTAAACACACTCGCTCTCCAACTAGTCCATCAAACTCAAGCCCCGATTGACCACAGCTACAACCCCAAAACCATTATTAAAGAAATTGACAAAAATCTAAAAGACACCCATGATAAATCACTAAAAACACATTTTGAACTCAAAAATAAACTCCAATGCTATTCAACCCTAAATAGAACCACTAAATTGGCCAATTATCTAGTAATTAAAGAATTTAAAGAAAGACAAATCCTCTCCAAATACAGATTGAGTGACCATGATCTAGAAATAGAGTCGGAAAATAATCTGAGAGGCAAGGCAGTTAAATCGGTGTCTAACTTGCTGCAAGGTATTGATAATCTTGTTGATGATGATCTGACTGATGACAACACTGTACATGACTTAGACGTTGTTGTAAACTGTGATGACAATTTTATTATTTTCTTTTAGCACACCCCACCCGTACGTGGCACACAGGACAGGTCTTGTGAGGAGGCTGTGCCCAAAGTTAGAAATTCTGTAGGTCTGTGGGCTTCTCCCTCTTCAGCGAACATCCCAGCAGCTAGTCCACCACCGTGGTCTTCAGTCTCCACTACCAACTACCATAGCCAATGGGCTACACTTCCTACTGACACCCCAACCCATGCAGCAGCTGGCAGAATCCCGTCATCAGGCCAAAATGGATATCAAGTAAGAGGGGCAAGAAAGCTATTCTAGAGCTCATGGAAACAAACTTTGGTATGTGTGATGAGATTAAAACATCTTTTTCTTCTTTTCTTTTAGAACACCCCAAAAGTACATGACGCACACAACAGGTCTTCTCGGGAGGCTGTGCCTACAGGTAGGAATTCTACAATGTGGTGTTTTTTTATTTTTTATTTTATAAGTACCGAGGCATGGCCAGATTTTAAGTTTTTCTTTTTTCTCTAGCAGATCAGGCTACATTCCTTAAATAACTAATGAGGTACATGTCTTTTGTTTCAGGCTGCTCTCCTTGGAATGGTCGGAGGCATGACTCTTAAAGACACTGTGGGGCGAGTCATGAAAAGAGCAATGAACACCTCACTGGCGAGACTCCTTAATTGGAGTGGGGCCAACCGAAAGCCTGCATTCAAAAGGCTCATTTTAAAAAGTGTGGTTCTGGGTGAGTGTCAGTGCTGGATAACTCCAATGTGGTGACATCCAAATTAATTTTTGGTGGTTGCTGAGTAACATCATGGTCATGCTGCCCTCTTCAGTCTTTTGTTTTTCTCAGATGCAGTCCACCGGAATGCCCTGACCAAAGACTCTACTAAAAAAGGAAATGGAGCTCCTCATCACCAGGTGGCTGCAGCTAGCCTCTGATCGGGATGGTGGCCGAAGCCAGAGGGCGAACACAGGCAGACCACCAACTCAAGAGCCAACTCAAACGCAGTGTGCCAGAATTAAATGTTTTAAAGTTAAATATTGTAAAATAGTAGTTTTTTGAACTCAATGTTGAATTTACATTAATTCTGTGATTATTTCAATGTTATTGAAATGTATTATTTTTTTATTACCTTTATTACCTAAATTACCTTTTTCAATAAAAAAATTCATTGAACATGAAAACTGTCTCTCTTGTGCGGTTTTATTTTCAGTTTACATTGCATTATGAACGGCTGCTCAGAAATGTAATTATTAACCTGACATGAGTGTAAATAATTAAAGTTTAAATAAGCCCGAACATGGAACTGGATGGGAGGGGGGCTTTAAGTCCTCACTCGGGGTTCCGCAATCGGGCTGCTTTAAAACCGTGCGCTCGCAGAGCAATCCGACCTAGATTCAAGCCGAGGAACGGCCGAGTGTTTTAGCCTTAATTGGGCCGCTTTCGGCTGACACAATTTTTGCTACCTGGGCGGTTATAACGGTCAACTAGGCCATTTTCTGTTAATCTCTGAAGTAATATATACTTTAAAACTGCTTGAATTCATTACTTTGAAATGTTTTACGGCCATTTTGGTGTTAATTTGATTTATTGTTGGTTTCCAGTTGCTATTTTAGCGAACTACGAACGAGCTAAAGTTGTATGGCCAGGGGGCTGAGTCAGTCATGATTGTTTTAAAGATTTAAAAAGCGACGTGAACCAGGATTCATGCAGCGTAAATACAATACATAAAATTAAGTTACACACTCTTATTAAACCTCGTTACATATGATTATGCCATAATTGATAGACAAACACTGCGCGCTGACAGTTCAGACGGCAAACCATATATTAACATAGCCTTACGTTACATGTGATTTGTATTTTTATAAAACTACAGTCATATTGCTATAATGTTAGCGTGACCTAAAAATAACAGATTGTACAATTATTACTTTGTACGCGTTGTGTCACACACACAAGCTGGCGCGTGCACGGGGCGTAACGTTATTATCCGAAAACATGATTGATAACTGTCAAATGAAATCAGCCGTCTGTAATATTTAATTAATTATGAAAAGATACAACTTAAGGCCAATTTATACTTCTGCGTCGAGTGCACGCAGAGGGTACAGGCCCATTTATACTTCTGCGTCGAGTGTACGCCGTAGTGTACGCCGTAGGCTACGCGCGTAGCCGACGCCGTCGTGAGCATTTATACTTCTGCGCTGTTGTCTGCGTCAATGTGCAATTCCACATGCAGACACTAGAAGGCAGTGTCCTCGGGCATGTTGGTGTAATCAAGACAACAGCCGAAGAAGAAGCAGCTTGATGTGTAGAATCTGTACATTCACGTCGGAATATCAGCAGCAGTGAGAGAGCGGCTTTTCTTGCAGCTTGAGTTGTTGTATCTAATACAAATTAAGCATCTCTAGTTGATTAGTAAAGTTAAATAAGGCGATCTGGCGCTGGAATGCATTTGTGAAACCATGCGGAGCTCGTGGCCGCTGTTTTCAGCAGCGGTGGCTCGAGCAATCGATTGTTGTTGCGGAGACTTCATTCACGAAATATACCCTAATGTGTCCCTGTTCTTGATATACAATTATTGATTAATATCTTTGGTTTTAATGAGAAAATAAATAAACTATATTCAGCGGATCTATGTATTTATTTACTACCATAAAGAATCGCTGGACTGCAAAATAGTGTGTTATAGCAGACGTAAGGAACTATCATCCAATTTCTGGACACACACACACACACACTCCTATCGCAGATTTTTTATTTATTTATTGACCTGAGGGAAGGGTTCTGGCAGACCAATCACAGCGCTTGCGGTCCGCGTAGAA